>NW_010242907.1:0-48399 GCF_000690775.1 Eurypyga helias | reverse complement strand
GGAAAAAAAAAAGTTTATAATTGAGGCGCTGAAACAAGTTTAATTATAGAAGCATGAATGGCATCGCTATAATAAAACAAACTAAGAAGTCAAACGAATGTCCTTGCCCTTTATTAACGAGCTGTGTGCATTTGTTCTTCGATATAATGCTATGGAAGCTTACCTCCCTATTACTGGTTGTTCTTACACTAGCCTGGGTTTCACAAAAAATTCAAATCTCAGAGGCACAATGCTCTTGTAAAACTGAAGAGCATTTCTGTCTCCTTTTGAAGCCTTGGTTTGCCAGGACAGCCTCACAAGATAAACAGTCTTGTTTCCATAAGATCAGGAATTATATTCATTTTAGATTTCAGTATCATCATGCTAACATTTCATATGAAGCAGAAGGTACTACCCCACATATCAGTATGAAAATGTGAAAGATACCCTAGCTACTTTAAGAGATCAGAATTCATCTTTCAGTGAGTGTAATATTTTCTCAGTAGTATAACAGAATAAAATCATACAATTGTTCTGTGCTCAGGAAAATAAAAAAATTTATCTCTTTTTCAGCATGCAGAGAAAATTCTGAGTGAATCATATGATTTAGCAGAAGCGTGGTGCAAAATCTGCTGAAATCAGTGGGAATCTGTCTATTGATTTCAGAGGGCTTTCACACATGCCTTGTGGTAGGAAGACATTTTTGAACCATTTACTGTTGGCCTGAGTTTTTTATCAAACACTCAAACACTTTATCTAAGAATCCTACAGAATTTATAAACCTCTACTTGGTTGTGATGGACTTAACATTGTTCCAAATCTCTCCATAATTTTACGCAATAAATTGGATAGACCTGATCCAGGACAGAATAATAAGATATATGCTGGTATTTGTAACTCAACCCAAATCTCCTTTTATTAGATTATCTATTTTTACCACTTCATTAATATAAGCACAAACACTTCTATTTCAAATGAAGTGTTTGAGGAATACCACTTCCAAATAACATGCCAGGCTTTAAAACACCACCTACGTCAGGAAGCACTGTCACTAAACATTCATTTGTGGAGCAATTGGAAAGTGACATGTAGGATCAGAGCTCCTTTGCTCCTTTGGTTCTTTGTCGAAGAGCACAAAGTCTACCTTCAGCTGCTCACAGCCTAAGAAAATGCTGACTCACAGCTGAGAAAAGCAAAGGCAGATATTTTGGGTCCAAAATGAGAGTTAAGATTTGGCTAGTAGCAAACAGAAGAAGTTGCCCCAGAGAAGTCCAGGTACCACGGATGGCAGCTCCCAGAACAGCCCTGGCTCCATGCAATGGCAGCACCCCTATGCCAAGAACTTTTCTGGAAGGACAGATGTGGTTCCCAGCTCATTTCTGGTAGCATCCTGCCTAAAGCTTTGTGCCTTTCTGTTCACCTTGAACATCCCTCCCATGGGCCAAAAATAATATGACCCTTTACAGAACTATTTCTTCCTGATTAAGGCTGCAACACAAATGGACCCAAGCCAGGAAGTTGAAAATTAAGCTGACATTTTGTCCTTTAATTCTAGCTGTCAAGGAGAAGAAGAAAAAAAGAACATCAGCTTCACAGAATAAGTTTTGGCGCTTTAAGTTTTAATGAAGTTTCAGTGTCCTCTGTTTTTATGGTTTATGTCCCAAGCCTATCATTATTCAGTGGGTTTTTTTTCCCCCCAATATATTATTTTTTTACATTTAACTTCTTTGCTTTTTAAAGTGAAAAGAAGAGAGGCAGAAGTCTTTAATGGAAAGTTCTCCAATGCATATTAACTATCTAAGAGACCAGAATGACTGCTTTGGTTAAATACATATTTATAAGTCTTCTTAAAATGTACATTATTTACTAATAAACTAGAGCTGTTTTCAAGACAGCCATTTCTGTCTCAGCAGGTAAATATATCTTTACAATTTTTAATTAACTCACATTATTTTAGTGATAGGGAAGAACAGTTCTCCTGATAAGAGACCCTAGCATGTAGCCCTGCCTTCCCTGTTCAGAGAATTCACCCACAGATATCAGGAACCTGTCACTTTAGGCCAAATTTACACATCTCAAGAGTCACTGAAAATGTTCTATAAAGAGATTCCCTAATTTGCAAAGATTCAGGGGAAAAGCTTCTTTTCTAATCTGCCACAGCAGATCTGTGCCTTTAGGTTTATGACAGACTCAGCACTGCACCTCATACCAATTCCAGTTCTTAGGCCAACCTGCAATTTATAATCATATGCTTTGTATTCCCCAGGTTCTGCTTTCAGTAGGGGCTCACTAGGACAAAAACCATCCAATTCCTCCATGCTGAGGCTGGAGGATGCTTGAGATCCACAACTAAATTGATCATGGCATCCTGGGATACATTAGGAAGAGCATAGTCAACAGGTCGAGGGAAGCTGTCCTCCCCCTACTCTGTGCTGGTGAGGCCTCACCTGGAGTGCTGTGCCCAGTTCTGGGCTCCTCAGCTCAAGAAGGACAAGGAGCTACTGGAGAGGCTCCAGCGCAGGGCCACTGAGATGATGAAGGGCCTGGAGCCCCTTCCATGTGAGGAAAGGCTGAGAGAGCTGGGTCTGTTTAGCTTGGAGAAGAGGAGGCTGAGGGGGGATCTTATCAGTGCTTATCAATATCTAAAGGGTGGGTGTCAGGAGGGTGGGGCCAGGCTCTTCTCAGTGGTGTCCAGTGACAGGACTAGGGACAACGGTCATAAACTGGAAGACAGAAGGTTCAACCTGAACATGAGGAAACCCTTCTTCACTGTGAGGGTGACAGAGCACTGAACAGGCTCTCTTTCCCGGGAGACTTTCCAAAGCCCCCTGGACTTGTTCCTGTGCGATCTACTCCAGGTGATCCTGCTCTGGCAGGACTAGATGGTCTCTAGAGGTCCTTTCCAACCCATACAACCCTGTGAATCTGTGTGAATCTGGTCCACATTATTTCTTCATCTTCTATTCCCTCAGTTTCCTGGAGTTCAAAATTCAGATCCAGAACATGCAGTTCTATCTACAGCACATCTAAAGGCTTGCTGGTAAAATTCAAAAGTTGCTTCTGACTGATCAAGTTTTATTTAATCTGAATGTTTTCCATGAGACCAAATGAAATCAGAGGGCAAAACCACAGCACTGAGCAATTAAAAAGAAAAGAAAAGAAAAGAAAAGAAAAGAAAAGAAAAGAAAAGAAAAGAAAAGAAAAGAAAAGAAAAGAAAAGAAAAGAAAAGAAAAGAAAAGAAAAGAAAAGAAAAGAAAAGAAAAGAAAAGAAAAGAAAAGAAAAGAAAAGAAAAGAAAAGAAAAGAAAAGAAAAGAAAAGAAAAGAAAAGAAAAGAAAAGAAAAGAAAAGAAAAGAAAAGAAAAGAAAAGAAAAGAAAAGAAAAGAAAAGAAAAGAAAAGAAAAGAAAAGAAAAGAAAAGAAAAGAAAAGAAAAGAAAAGAAAAGAAAAGAAAAGAAAAGAAAAGAAAAGAAAAGAAAAGAAAAGAAAAGAAAAGAAAAGAAAAGAAAAGAAAAGAAAAGAAAAGAAAAGAAAAGAAAAGAAAAGAAAAGAAAAGAAAAGAAAAGAAAAGAAAAGAAAAGAAAAGAAAAGAAAAGAAAAGAAAAGAAAAGAAAAGAAAAGAAAAGAAAAGAAAAGAAAAGAAAAGAAAAGAAAAGAAAAGAAAAGAAAAGAAAAGAAAAGAAAAGAAAACTGCTTGTGTAAAGAAACAAATTTCATTATTTTTTGGGTGTTTGTTGTTATTTGGTTGGGTCTTTTTGAAAAGTTTATTAGACAAATTCTACATAAAATTTTTCTGAGTTTATTTCCACATTCAAACTAATAGAGGCTTTTGCATAACTTCAGATTTTGTTGTGAAGAGCTTATGCAGCTCTAATCTGCACATGAAACTCATACTGACGTCAATGGCTGGTTTATGCAGGGATCAAGGACACAATATGCAGTCAAGATCCACTCTGCAGATAACCCAAAACCAGAGTTTTGACCTTGCGGCTCTGCAGAGAAAGCTAGATGCCGGGTGAGGTAGTGATAGCCTAAAAATATTCACATTCAAACCTCAAATAAATGTTCAAAACATCAATAAACCAAAAATTCTTACATGGGGTTTATCTATTTTATTTCTTTGTGCTATCATGCAATTTTTATTTGAAAACCTGTTTAAGATACAATGTAGGTGAATTTAAAACAGACTCTCAACCTGGTTTCCATCTTTATGCTAGAGATTTCAGTCTGCAAATAATTCTGGCCACAGATTTCATACCAGCAGTTTTGGGAAAAAGCATTGCCCTTTGGATAGCTTTGTCCGTGGCTGCGTGAAACAACAGCAACATGTTCAAAACCACAGGTTCTGAAAGGGATATTAAGGCAGAACTTCCCTTTACAGTGTCCACTTCTAGAGAGGGTGGTTCTCAGGTTTCAAGCCAAAATACTTGAGAAAAGATGGTGTTATTTTAGATCAATATGTTTTATTCATTCTCCTTTTCTTTTGCTAGAAACAGTGATAATAGCTCAATGCACTTCTAAAATTGTGCTTTTGAAAACACTCTGTTCTGCCTGACAGAACATGCAGCCCTTTTCCCAGGGAGCCTGCAAGTCATGGTAAAGAAATACACTGTCTTCTCTGCCCTTAGAAAATAGGGACCTACTGATGAGTTAATATTAAACTGTCAGCCCCAACCAAAATCCAAGATTCAATCACACTTTCACTTTGGTGAAGGCAGGAACGAGGTTCCAGGTTTAGTGATTGCTCCCAGATAGTCTCTACTACAAACTGCAAGTTAAAAAAGAGGGGATCGAGGTGGGCATGGACTTCAGAAAAGCTGTTATCTGAAAACGAACTTCACTGCAGATTCTCAAGCTAACTGAGCCCACAATGATCCTTTACAATGCAGAACTGCTTCAGGTTTTTATTCACCAAACACACTGGGGGATGATTTTATTAAAACTTCTTTTTTTTTTTTTTTTTGGAAAATATAGTTGGGATTAAGCAAACAGTCCAAACAGACCATAAAAATCATCAGTGCCCTGCGCTTTCAAGGAGACAAAAAACTCACTGTGATCTTGCATTAAGTATAAATCGGGCTTCCTTGTGAAGGAATTTCTTTATAACCTGGTCACTATGTTGTTAGATTAAACTTCACAGTATGATGGCCACACTCCAACCCATTGCAACCTTTCTATTGTTAAGAGGAGTATTCTTCCCAAGTCCAATTTTGAAAGTATAGTAAAAAAGCTTTTTAGTGAGAGGGAAAGAACTTTTCCTGCTTCCAACATAAAGCATGTGAAATTTAATATTATTAACAACATAAATTTCCATTTAATATTTTGTACCGTAATGGTTTCTTGACCAAAATAATTACATGTGGTAATGTGAACCAAAGGCTTATTATATATTATACAATCCCATATGCAAAATAGAATCTCATCAGCCTTACCAGTTCCTCTATTATTTAAAAGGGTAAGGAGAAGAGCCCAATTTGACATATGTAACCATATTTCATGTATATCTATCATAATCTTCTCTTTGTTTCTTTCTAAACCACAGTCTTTACTTTCTCTCTTTTGGGTACCTTTACTTATTTCCAGGGCATTTTATTTGGAATACGTAACTATCTTTGTGTGAGAAATCTGGCCATGATAGACAATAGCTCTCCAGATGAGGAGAATTAACCATTAGAACATGCCATAATTGCTTCCTAGTCCTTCAGCATCATCTTCAGTGCGCTGTGCATCAAAACATTCGGTTTGCTTTATCGCAAACTACTGCACAGCGTATGGAAGGTTATGTAAAACTGTCCACAGCTCCCAAGAATGTAAACTGATGTTTAAAAGCTGCACTGTGAATCAGAAAACATTGTATTGCCACGTCCATGTGCAAGAGGCAGAGTTAAGGTTGTTTAACAAGGCTGAATTATGGTTTGGGGTTTTATTTTTAATTATTCTCAGGTGTTAAACAGTAACACTCACCTTTTTGTCATAATTCAAAACTTCTTACCACCTAAATGGAACTTTTGTAGGTTGTTAAGATGGACATAAGTAACAAAATGAAGCCAGTATGTTAGATTCAGTGATATTTCCTTCTGTAAATCCAGCATCATACCAATCAGTCTTTATCTGATCCCTTTGCAAAGACTAAATCCAGGACTCAGCACAGTAAGCCACCTTTCTGAACCACTTTGACAGGTCAGAAAACCATTCATATCACAGCAACTTTAGCCTACCCCCTCTTCCTCCCTCAACACGTAACACACACATGCACAGAGCATGTCTCTCCTCCAGTGCACATTTTGCAAGCTTAACAAAAAGCCCTACACAAACTGTACCGAATCACATGACCAAGTCACTTCTGAAGGGTCGCAATACAGTCAACTGGATACTGACTTCTTCAGCTGCAGAAGTGCACCTCGCCTGTTCAGTTGTTTCTGTAGCCTAAGCCAGCTTTCCGCTGCTGCCCACTGTATTGGGTTTGCGTGGCAAGGCTTTGGTAGCAGAGGGGGGCTGGAGGGTGTACAGGGGTGGCTTCTGTGAAAAGCTGCTGGAAGCTTCCCCTGTGTCCGATAAAGCCAATGCCAGGCTCCAACATGGACCTGCTGCTTGCCAAGGCTGAGCCCACCAGTGACTGAAGCAGGCTGCTCCTGAAGGACTGCACCCCATGGGAGGGACCCACACTGGAGAAGTTTGTGGAGAAATGTCTCCCACGGGAGAGCAGGTGAAGGGTGTAAGAAGTCCTCTTCCCAAGGAAGAAGGAGCAGCAGAGACAGTGTGTAATGAACTGATCAAAACCCCTATTTCCCATCCCCCTCAGCTGCTGGGGAGGGGGGAGGAGGTAGAGAAAATCAGGTGTGAAGTTGAGCCAGGAAAAAGGTAGGGGTAGGGGGAAGGTGTTTTAAGGTTTGGTTTTAGTTCTCTTTTTACTCTGATTTGATTGGTGATAAATTAAATTCTTTTTTTTCCTTAAGCTGGGTCTGCTTTGCCCATGATGGTAACTGGTGAGTGAATCTTCCCTGCCCTTATCTCCACCCACAAGCCTTTCACTATATTTTCTCTTCCCTGCCCAGCTGAGGAGGGCAGTGACAGAGAGGCTTTGGGGGACACCTGGCCTCCAGCCAGGGTCAACACACCACACTAATTTTGCTTAGACAGCTATTCATAAGCAAAATAGAATCACAGAATGGTTTGGGTTGGAAGGGACCTTAAAGACCATCTAGTTCCAACCCCCCTGCCATGGGCAGGGACACCTTCCACTAGACCAGGTTTCTCAAAGCCTCATCCAGCCTGGCCTTGAACACTTCCAGGGATGGGGCATCCACAGCTTCTCTGGGCAACCTGTTCCTGTGCCTCACCACCCTCTCCGGGAAGAACTTCTTCCTGATATCTAACCTAAACCTACCCTTTTTAAATTTAAACCTGTTACCCCTGGTCCTATCACTACAGGCCCTTGCAAAAAGTCCTTCTCAAGCTTCTCAAAGATAGTCACAGGGATTTTGTTTGAATAAACAGAAAGCTATTTCTTTCCCCACTTTCCTCAGAGTAGCTGAAATTCCACCTTATTCCCCATGTGCCACAGATATTTTTCTTTTAAACCACCTCAGTATAAGAAAAATTTGGCCCAAGAGGTGCCATTTTCAGAAACTTTTGTACGACTGAGAAGGAACAGGGACTAAGCACAGAAGAACAGCATTGCTATTTTGTTAGCTGTGACTTGACAGATTTATATTTTAATGTGGATTTCCTCCCACCAGGGAGATTGTTATGCCTCATAAATCCAATATTCACAGAACTCCAGTATCAGCTAGTAATGTGGGATGAAAAATACTAGTGGCAAACATAGCTTGCCTAGGGTATCCAAAGAATACTACTGAAGTCTTGGCATTGGAAAGAACCCAGACATCCTCTCCACACAAGCAAACTGTCTCTTCCAGCCACAAACTCCCAGCAGCATCTGAGGCTAAAAAGCACATTTCAAATTGACAGGGTTAAGAAATCTGGAAGCCACAGGTATGGTTTGTTATCCACGCTTCTGTGGTTAGCAGGCTCTTACACCTCTGCAATAGCTTAAGACTGCCAGAATCAAATGCACTTGGGTTCTCCACTTCCTTGAAGATTCCAGCTTTAGTCTCCCTCTCAAGAGTGAGGTATAAAGAGATTACTAGCAGCATCATCTCATACCTTCTCCTATCCAACCTTGTAAATCTGAGGCTGCCCTTGGTTAAAAAGCACCGATGTTAAATACTAACACTGCTTCTCTCCTTGTGTCTTTCCCACCCTTCGCTTCTCTTTGCAGATTTCAAGGTGATGACAAAAGAGAGAACAGTCTTAGCATTTGTTAATACCCACTTGACCCACAAAAGAAATTCACTAGCATTCGCAGCTTCTAATTTAAAAACCATTAGACCGTTCCGCTTGGCGGACCAGATCTAAATATTCTTAAAGGGGTGGTTTAATTTAATCATTACCTTAACAAGCCCCCTTTTAAAATGATGATCTGCCAAATTCAGGGGATTTGTTTTGGAATCTGATCCAATAACTGGCTTTGTACAAAGAAAAGCATAGCCGCATCTGATTTGGTTCAGAACGGGGTGATAATCATGAAAATTACTTTGCATATTTAATCACTGTGAAAACATGAGTACAAACTACTTTCTAGAGATTACCTTAAAAAAAAAAGCTTCAGGCTTTGCAGCAAGCATGCCAAGTACTTTGATTTACAGAGAATTATTTGGATTTTATAGAAAGCTCAGTGTTTCAAAGACTTCAAGCTACTCAGCCACTGGCAAAGAAAAAATTTTAAATAGTAAAAGCAAAAAGTTTTGTATCGGAGGAAAAAAAAATATATGTTGAGACCAATTGCCTTTTTTTTTTTTTTTTAATTTTCTGTCACTTGACAGAAAATTTGAAGCAAGTACCTTACCCAAAATTTCTCTGATCCTGTCAAGAGAACAGAGACGTTCTCTCCAAGTTTGACCTAGCCTGTTGCCAAACTGCCAGAGGTGGGTCAGAGCTGGCAAGTCAGGGCTGTAATAAGGACGTTCACAAAGTTTGAAATCGGAGAACTTGCTTCAGGTCTGCTCTCCAGTATCAGTATGTAGGGTTTATGGTGGAAAAAAAAAGCGCCAAACAAACAAGGTACACAAGTGTCATCATCTTGTAGCTTCAGATTTTTATGTAGATATCATAGTTGAGGTTCAGCCACACAGAGAGCATTTAGAGACAAATGCCTAGAGAAATTAATTTTGCTCACCTAGATCAGAGACATAAATAAAAGTACACTGACTCGTAGTTAGCAAGGGGTACAAGAGACACATACACAAGCAAAAATCTCCCCAGGCAGAGGCAACTGGATGCCAGATCAGTGTTCCATGAGATGTAAAAGTAAATTTGCTGTTGAGATAAACGATCACAGCTCCACTAAATCTATCCAAGTTACCTCTGCTTAACACTTGAAGTGAATTAGGCCCTACCTTTATAGTCAGTTGCTTTTAAATCCTTACAGTTGCGATACATCAGTGTTTGTAAATAACCTAGCATCGGAGAGCTACAGTTTAGGCAGAATATCGTAGGGATAATAGTCACAGGCATCTTAGATTTTGATACACACTACACCAATTACTTGTAGGAAGCATCTCAGAGGTGTTTACCTACCTGCAACTACCATGCATGTATAAAACTCATGAAAAAGAGTGCCTAAAGTTCGCTGTAGAAACTGGTTTAATAGGTACATATACATGTACATATCAAATAAGTATACAAACTGGTCTACTATGCACATGCATTTTCATACACGTTACACACACAAATATATACACATAAATATATATATACACCTGTATCTTTTGCATACTTTTCATATAGAATATACATTCCTCAAAGCATTATATGTTCTACAGCTTCAGCAGACTAGAGGTTAATGAACAGGCTTTTTCTCACATATGCACAGAACAGATAATTTTCTTTACTGTTCACGATAAGTTGAAGGAGCATTTGAGTGACAGACCAATTTGTCAATCAACTACAAAGTGGTGAGGAAGCTTCCTCTGCATAATTTTACACAGGGAGATCAAATGTGACCTTTGATTGTACAGTGGGTATGGACAGTCAAGGTTATGAAGTCCAAAGGAGCATTGCAAATCAGCTACCTCCTCCGAGTGTCTTGTCTTTCTAGGGTTATCTGTGCACTAAAATAATCACAGCATTTTAAGAGAAAGATGGAAAATTCTTCCTTATTATTTTTAAGCGTGCGTATGTGTGTATGTGCATGTGTGAGGAGGGTGTATGTATGAATTTGTTGTGAGGCTTGAATGTCTGTGTTTTTATTTTACAGCCTGAATTATGTTTTAAGGTCTCAACACAGAGCCCCTGGTTCTGACATCTCACGCAGTTTTTCTTGAAAGGTATGTTTTAATAGCAGCTCCGTTCATTTAATGTTAGCCACTTCAGATGATTTCTTTGCTAAAACCTGAATTATGAAAATCGCTTGTCAATTACCCTGGGTAGCTGTGTAAAAGAATTATTGCACATTCACAGTGAAAAGAAAACTTTATTTTCACCACTTTCCAGTAAAAGCTAATTCAGAATAACTCCATTTAACAGTTATTTTATGCTGAAATACTGAATACCTCAGGGAGTCTTTTAGGGATTTTAAAGTCTCTTTATTTATAAATGATTCATGCTGCATTTTCAGAAAAACCTACAATTAGTGTGGGAAGCACAGAGACTCCTTTGGGAAAGGTAAAAAAAAAAACCAACAAAATATACATGCATTATATACACCCTTTTTATCTATTGTTGTTTTGCAGTGGACTATAAAAAGAAAAGAACTGGAAAAAATGGCTAGGAGATATTTTATCTAACCTTTTAAATATATGCCTCAGTTGACAGTATTTTGTGAAGCAGTTACCCTTATGATTTGTACAGCCCACAAAATTCTTTTAATGCAGGTTTCATTTTGGTTTGCACTTTCCAACCCCAGCTATAAATGAGCAAGCTAGCTAAGAGAGGCAGCTTTCTGTGGTAACACAGAAGGACAAATCTTTCCTTCCGCCAGCCCCTCGCGAGAGTGATGGTCACTAATGTTTCCATAGTGTTTGCTGCCTGGAGCGGGGCTATAACTTAAAGGTCTTTTAAGCGTTCACACTAGCAAGCATCAAAGATCACGCAGCCTCATGCAGCTTTACAGTGCATCCTTCTGCTCACTCACGCCAGATGACATATATATTGTGCTTGTTGTCAGCGTGGCAGGAGCTTACGCAGCTCCTCTGCCTGTCACACGAGTGGGCAAAAATGAGCAGGCAAAGGCAGTGAGTGGCTCGAGACCCCCAGCACACCCCTCAGGCCCCCCAGCTCCATGGCTTCACACTTAATGTGGCTGCCCTTGTTGGAGGCGTGGGGTAGCGGCAGCCTCCCTGCAGCACCCCAGGTAAATCCTGCTCTGTGTGCTGCTGGTAGATTAGGGAGTCACACAATGGCATCATGTGAGGGGTCATGCTCTTGCCTCTCTGAATGCCTTAAAAAAAATTACACTCCAGAGCATGTCAGGATGTGCCAGAGTGGCACTAGGGTTGAAGGCTTCATACTTTACCATTTACATACCCCATACCTCCTCTCAAACAAAAAACAAAGAAATATCCTTAAATCTTCAATCAATCAGACCTTCTCTATGTTGTTGAAATGTTCATCATTTCCAATCAGTGTAAACTTCATGAGATAGTTGAACTCCCATGAATGGCAAGGAGTGAATAAGCAAAGCCAAACAGATACTATTGGCTTCAAAGAGACAACAGATAGATAGATAGATAGAGAGATAGATAGATAGATAGATAGAGAGATAGAGAGAGAGATAGAGAGATAGTGAGATATTTCCCCACCACCAACACCTTCATGCTGGTTTTGCACTGATGCTGTTACAAATGACTGATTGTCAAATGCAAACAAAATTTCTCAGGGGTCAGACAGGTCAGCCACAGTTGTTTGACAATTAAAGCAGCATTTACAGTGTGGCAATTGCAGTGAACTGAAAGCTTAATCCTCCAGACCCGCTCGCTGACTGGTACCCAGAGAACCTCCCATGAGACATGCAGAAGAGCTGGCAAGAAGAGCACATGTGGGAAAGCATCAGACACTCTGTCTCATTGACCAGATGTACAAATGACACAGGGAAGTGGTGGTGGTGATGAGTTGTTATTTAACTAAAAATGGACAATCCTAGACTGATTGACTTAAACCTAGTACTATATGGAATCTGCATCACAGTCTTACTAGCTTGAATCCATCTTGATGACTTCCCAAATTGCCACAGTAAAGATTGTTTTAAAATAAACAAAAAACTTAATCTGCAGTTAGATTTTTTTTTTTAATAAAACTCAGTGAATAATACAAATGAAGTAGCAAACTACACACACACCAGGACATGCTTTGGCACTGTCCCAGTTGCTTGGATACCAACAGGTGGAATACAGAAAGTAATAATTCGAAAAAATAGGAATATCAGCAAGAACAACATTGCTAGGTAGCAGATAAAGCAGAACACCATCACTGAGATATTTGCTGTGTGTCAGGCTACTAGAAAGAAAAATGGGATTCCTAAGTATAACTACTGACTTCTCAACATGCTGGTCTATATTTTTTAATTCTTCACATAATCTTGTATGTGTGCTATAAAATTCAAAATACACAGCTTGTTCAGTATTATTTTCAATGTAGTATCAATTGAGAAGTTATCCACAATCTCTTGCATGCTGGGCTTTCTATCCCACCCACCAAACAATGAAGAAAAACACAGGCCTCTTCTTCCCTCTATTGAAACAAAAAAAAAAAAAACAAAAACAAACAAAAAAAAACCGAACAACACCCAAACAAACAAAAAAAAGTTGAGCACATCTAGCACTTCAAGCATCCTCCAAGCAATTGCTCTAATTATATCTTCACAATTAAGAGTAAATTATCTGCAAAACTCTCCAGAACTGGATGAACTGGTGACTTGTATTACCATGAAAGGAAAGAAAGGGAAAAAAGAAGGAGCACATTTTGTTTTAAAACAACCTCAAAAATGAATGCACCCCAGGTAATTTTTCCCCACTCTAAGACATCAAAGGATGGTTTGCAAGTGCCTGATTGCTGTGGACCAAAGAAGATACAGTGCAATATTTACAGGACAGAAGGGGTGTCCTATCCTCCATTTATATTGCCATAGACCTTTCCTCAAGAAAAAGCAGTGATGCATCAAGATTCATTTGCTTTTTCAAGCCATGGAGATGTCTGGGAATTTTTCTCCTTATGGGAAAAGTTCTGTAAAGAAATAGGTAGAGATCCTACAAGTTGTGACAGATGAATTAGCAGAATGAGATAAGGCTGAATGTCGCGGCCACTTGTACTATTTCAGCATTCTGGTAAAGGGTGAGGAGCCAAAGTTTTTAGACTTGTGTTTCAATACAAAACATGACATTCACAACAAGGAGCAATGCACTTCATATTGCTGAGGCAAATTTGTGTGTGAGTCTGCTGTGATCTTCACCTCATCTGAGGTCCTGTGGTCCCTCAGACGAGCTGCAGTTTTAGGTATCTCTTGGCGCAATTCTCTCATATTTGTGTGGAAAACTTGTGTTGCTTTTATATAATGCTGGTGCACTGTGGGCATATCAGGAAAAACTCAGAGTAATACTGTAAAACAGTAGGCTAAGAATAATACTATATCAAGAGGTGTAGAAGTGATGCTGAGCTAAAACTAAGCTTTTTGTTTACGTTCTTTCTAGGAGAAATGCCATCACAACTTCCAAAGCTACAAAAATTCTGCTGTAATTGTTTCATGCATTTTTTCTCCTTTTATTTTGTTCCCCGAAGTGAAATGCAAGACATTTTCTGGGCCACGAATGTAACATGAGATGGCAGTGTTAAAAGTCAGAGAAAAATAACTCCATATAACAAAATCCTCAGAAATATGTAACATGGAAAAATAGTATTGCTGTTTTGTTTCTTCTCTGTATATAAGATGTAATGATTATGACACAAAAACTGACATTGGACTTGGGCAGGTGGAATGCTTGAAACTGCTTTTAATCCTAAATAATTATAATCAATTCAATTTCCTAATGGTGTTTAAAAACTTCTTTTCTAAAGTGTTTGTCTACACAGGCTTTTTGCTATCCATTAGAAATAATGCTTCAGCAATAAAATTGCCAACCTTATGCTGACAGTAAGCTACCCCCTTTCAAGATGTTAACTGGTATCAAAATGCAACAGTGCACATTTCAGTGTCTGAATAAGTAGCATTCACAGTAAAAAGATCACAATAATTTCATTGACTAAGATGTGCCTTAAATCAGATGCCAAGAAAAATTCAAGAAGCCACCTGGGACCAGCTGGTGGATACTCTGAACACGATGGGAAAGGCTCAGCATGGGGTTAGTCAGCACCAATTAAAAGCACAGGTCAGTCTCAGGGAAAAAAAAAAAAAAATCTGTTTCCTTGCTGCAGAAGAAGCCCTTCAAGGAAGTTCAGTTCACTGGCCTTCAAGTTCACTGTAAAGCTTCTGTAGATTTCAGGCCATGGGATTAACGACAAATCCAGCAAAGCATATGACTAACTTTAAGCCTGTATGTAATCTGAGTTAAGTCAATTAGTCTGTCTACATGCTCAAAGGTAAGCAGATCCTCAAGTAATTTGCTGATCTGGTGTGATTATCCCTACTGATGTATAGGCACAGTAACTGCTAACCAATCCATTGAGGAAATCAGACTTCTGCCTCCAGCTCAGAAATGCATCTTTCTGGGGTGTGTAATGCAAATATATATATATATATATATATGTGTATATATATATCAGTAAGTCTTCTCTAAGCCCTTGAACCCACAGAAGGGATGAGGAAAGATAAATAAGGAATACATACGGGATATTCCTTTCTCATTTGTACTTTGTATAATAGAGGTGTTAGATATACAGCTGGATTCTTTAACAGGGATGCAATATTGAGCTTCAGTTTCTCTCTATAAAAAGAGCAAAACACAACAAATTTCCAGTTGTGATTAATTCATTTCCGTGCAGAGTCATTGTTTGGGCCATCCATATTACATTAACACAGTTCCTGTGTGTAGTACAACCATATTAACACTTGACTCGGGAGCAGCTTAATCTAGGTGTATTACAGGTGAAGCTGAGAGATCCTTACATCCAGCTTGCAGGTGTTGGTATGCCTAGGTATAATAAAATAACTCATGAATACCATAACCAATCCATTTCAAATCCCCAGGAACATTTCTGCGGGCAGATTATAACCTGCTAAAACTATATTCAGCACCTAAGTCTTCTGTTTAGTTTTTCTATCCTCTCCAGCTGCTAGTAAGTTACCAGAGATCCCAATGAGGCTGTCCACATGTGAGTCTGCCTTGACCTAGAACAGCCAGAGCTTCTTTTGTTGGCCTGAGGTATGAGTCCGATCTGCAGAGAAATAGTATCTCCACCGCAGTATATTGCGGGTTATGGAAGACCTCTCTTGAACATTGTGCGAGATCTCCAGAGCAAACCATGTAAATCTGTCATGTAAATAGGTCTTTATGCGGGTTTTAGAGCTTGGATCACTGCCATACAGATGGCTTCCTATCATCTGAATATATATCTAAGGGCTTTAAAAAGTATGAAGCTTTGACCTGAGCTGTTGCCATATACTCATCACTGCTCCGGCTGCTGTGCAGGCATGGGATGGAGTTACTGTTCCCCAGGCCCATGTGTAACCAAGCCAAGGCTTACAGATGATGCAGCATTATGAACAGGGCAAGGCTCCTTCCTGGTACACAGCAGTGTTTGTTTAGGAGAAAGGGCTACCACGTTTCCTGGAAAACATTAGCTTTGGACTGACAGAGTTTGCGTCCTAGAGAAAATGAACCCTTCCTCAGCAGCAGTGCACCACAGCAGGACAAGTAACGACATCATGACTTGGCACACCACTACTTCTCTCCTGGATCTCTCGCACTGCACATCGTCGAATTAAAATTATTTCACTGCAAGTCCAAGCGAGAAACAAACGCGCTTTGCTGTTTTCACTTACATGTGCTAGTATTAACAGCAAAGGCAGAGATATCTTGTAGCTGCACTGTTTTCCTTCCACCAATTGTAAAAGCCAACTGGAGTCACAAGGATTTTTTCCATCTCTAGTAAATTTTAACCTCACCAAAAAGTCCAAATCTCCGTTATCTACTACCCTTTTGCATTGTGTTAGAGAGCAGACTACACGATTGTAGATAAAACCACAGTCTGATTTTTCAAATGGGGAGAACAAACTCCCTCTTCCCATATTTATTTTCAAGGGAAAAAATTAAAGCAGTAGTACAATACCCTAGAAATAGGGTCCATTACAGAGCAGAATGGTATATTCAGTTCTATTTCCTGATTTAAACTTGTTTTCAAATATAGACCCAGTTCTTAGGGCTGAGTTCATCCCGAGATATCTGCTTTCATGCACTGTCTGCTGGTATCTCAGAATTATCTGCTTTTTGCAGATATCCTAGCCTGCTAATTAATAACATGAATTCACAATGGGAGTTCTCTAGCTGAAATCACAGCTAGAACTAGATAAGAAAATAGTGTGTGTATATATATATATTTATAAGCTGCATGCAGTCATATACTGTCTATCATGAGTTGTGACCTAACAAAACATGATGTGATGGAACCATTAAGATGGCCCAGTATGGCATAACTTGATGCAAAATGATTCATTCTGACTAAGCATGTCATAATTTTCTTACTATTTTTCCTAAGTCATACACTCTACCTTACAATTAACTGGTTAATTCTATTCAGGGACCAGGTGCAGGACTGCAGGAAACAGAACTGTCCATACAGTATCAGTAGCAACACAACATATAGACAAGCAGGAACATAAATGTCATGTTGAAGTGATGCTAAGGCTGCTTCTAAACCAGACCCCAGTTCTGCATTGGGAACTATGTAGGCATGCTCTGCAGAACAGAAAACCTAACGTAAAGAGTTTTTAAACATGATCAGGGCATAAAATGTGCTTATGTTTTTCTCTATACACATTTTTGGTACCATCTGGAACCGTGCAGCAACTGTATTCTAAAAAGAAAAAAACTCTGAAGGAAGAATACTAAAAGACAGCGTGAAGTGCCGAAAGTTAAGGCTGTGAATCTTTATAAGTCTGTCATGGTCTAACATACTAAAGTGCTCGTTATCAGAATAATGCATCAGCTCTGTACTCTGATGGTTGTAAAGGTCAGTTGTCCTGTATAATGGACCACAACGTGAGCATTCTCCAATTAATTGTAGAAGTTGGTGTTATAAGTCTACCTTCCACACCCCGTCATGACTAACAGGTGACACGAGTAAATGACAGACTGTACAGACATCTCTTAGTCATATTAATACTCAGGCACAGTAGCAAGGGTTAAGGACAGAGTGTCAGGTTTAACTTCCCCTCATTACCATTCAGAAAACTATAATTTAATATTAAGGTAATTGTAACACAAGGATATGAGTCATGCCCTTGTGTTACAATTACCTTTAATATTAAATAATAGTTTTTGTAATGGTAATTTCCTTTGGGGATGTTTCATTCTACATTAGGCAGTTCTGACTGATGTCTGTCTTTGCAGATATCTCTATCAGCCACTAAAAGCTCTTCTACCAGTACACATCCATAAACTACAGGAATTCCAGACCATGGATGTTGTTCCATTAAAGTAATTGTCCTTTCTACCAGGTATTTTTAATCTATTAACAGTTTGACTATGTGATTGTTGCCATAACCGATTTCCCTTTTGAAATCTACGCAGAACTGTGTGCCTCTTGCTCTGCTGTGCTAGGACTCATCCACATCCCTAGCTGCCGTGTTATGCTGTAACGGATGGCATACACATGAGGAGGGCAGCCTAGAGGAGGCATAGGGTTTAACCTGTTGTTACCGTGATGTTTTAGTAGTAGATTATAAGAGTTGGAAAAAAGCATTGAAGAGAGTTTGAATGAGACTTTTTAAAAGTATTTCCTAGGTAGGACTGTTGGTGTAAGCGCAGAAATCACAGGAGTTGCAGTAAACCTAGCTTGTGACTGTACTAAGAGCAGAGTTACTCTATCAGTGATTACAACTATACAACGCTGTGCATTGTATAAGAAGTCATTTCCAGAAGGGCTTAATTTAAAAGAGAAAACCACAGACACTAAAAGCTCCAAGATCCTACTGTTGGTCAATTATGAGAGAAAAAGTATTGTCAGTAAGGTCTCAATATCCTCTCAGGCTGTACGAACACTGGAAGTCTTACATGGACCCTTCTGCGCTCAGAATGGCAGGATGAAGGCATAAGCCACTTTGGCAAGAGTTTGGTCATCCACCTCTAAAGAAGGTAAAAAGGGCACGAAGTCCTGCTGATGTGTAGGAGCACCTCTGTCAGTAGCAGGGAACTACACAAGTACTGCAGAAACGTCCTGGGGAAGAATTTGTACCATACTGCCCATGGCAATTTTGCAAGATCAAAGTATCAAGAATAGGTTTGAGGTTAACTGGTTCTACAAAACACATGTCGTAACTCCAAATTTAATAGAAATCAGGAAAAAGCGTGGGGAATACCAACATCTTGCTTGGTTCTCACAATGCTATCAAAGGACTACTGCGGAAAGGGGCAATTTTGAACTCCCTGGTGGTACTTGCAGGTCAGTGAGGAGAGTCTGAGGAGGGACTAAAATCTAATGCTAAGTGCCTGTAAAATCTCTGAAAACATCCTAACTTCTTGCAGATCTCCTTTTCTTATTAGTATCTGGGACTGAATGTCAAGCTTTCACCACTTTCACCAGCAGAAGATATATATAGCAGGTATAAATTCTGGAGAAATTGAGTCTCATAAAGGAAATTCTATTTGAAATGACCATAACTTTAGGGTAGAAATAGTTTAAAGAGCTCTGCATTTTTATCTTCAATATTGTTTGCCCTTGTCAGTGACAGCTCAGCCAACAGTTACTGTTCTTCTCTCTTTCAAAAGTTTGGAGCATAGTGAAGGGCTAGGCAAGGCCATGTTCTCGGTGTGGTTATTACTTAAAAGCCCCATTGGATCCTACACAAAGAAACCCAGCTCTGTGCAGCCTCTGTACTACATCTGAGTAACACAGGTAATGAAATATCAGTGCTTCAGATCATTAGTCAGGTAATTAAAATTTTTGTTTGTTTGGTTTAATTAAAATTAGTCTCGGAAAGCATTCATTACAAGAAGAGGTCGTCACTGAACAACCAATACACTACAGTCCTTGGCTAGTAAAGAACATCCGTTCTTGTCCTCAGCTTAAAAAAACCCCTACCCAACTGTTCAACACTTTTTCATTTGCAAATTTCAAACCACAAGTGAAAGGAGGGCAGTAGCACTCTTTCATTTAACAAAAATCATCTAGGCCAGTGGAAAAGAAGGAATAGAAACTGTTGTGATTCACACCTAGCCATTATCTACCTTAGGTAGCCACAAAGCCACTCACTGGGATTTCAGTAGTAACATATATTTGCCTACTTAAGGGTAAATCCTTTGTGCAATTCTGCACAGCTTCACTGAAGACAACAGTTTCTTAGCTACTTAGACCCAGCCCATATTTATTTTTTCAGATGCAAATCATTGCATTTAGACATATTCTTTTCCTCCAGTGTTGTCCTGTACATATTTGTGGCAGCGAATCTGTAATACAGCAAAAAGACATTCATTCTTAATCTGATGAATGCTTCACCACATGCTAGGATGTGTGTTTCAAGGTATTCAGTCTGAGAGATCAGTTCTCAGAAATCACCGTGTGGGGGTTTACAAAAAGACAGATGTAGAAATGCTTACATGTTGTGACTAAAAGCTGATTGGTCCAAGTGCATGAAATTATACAGAGCTAAAATTGAGACTAGCACAGGCTTAATGATGCAAATTTCCATACATCAGTTTCATAATCCTCACCAGTTTCCAGGAAACAATGCAACATAGCAAAATTAAGGGGAAACAAAGGGTTTCTGAGTTTATTAGGTACGTGATCCAAATCCTGTGAAATTCAGAGGCAGCCTTTGCATAGAGAATAACGGACTTTGGAGTGGGTTCTGGGCGATAGAGTTATTCCTGCCTGTAGAAGCAAAACTTCCCCTCAGTCAGAGACATGCATTTTGTATGCAAAAATACAGTTCCTTGGTGAGAACTCTACACATTATGCTTATAGGTGAAAGTTAAATAAAGCATCTATCTGCTACTATTGGGTTTTTTATTAAACAGAAAGGGAAGAACTCGATATTCAATTCCAATATAAATTATGGAGAAAAGGAAAAGGATGGGGGTAGGTGAATAAATATATGTAAAAATCACAACATGATACTAATGTTCAATTACAAAAACTTTACAGAAGTCTATTTATTTATTTATTTATTCTAATTCTAAATCCCTACCACTACACAACAATGTCACATTTTAATGTAATATCATGTCCAATGCATATTCATGAAATAAAAATCTTGGCAGTGGCACAAGAAAAGTGGGATGAAGTGTGTTTGGCGGAGTGCGTCACGTTTCCAGACCAGCGGATTTTTTGATTAAAGTCCCTTATCCGTTTTATCATGCATATCCACTCTCTGATTAAAGTGATCTGGAGCTGACACTCACAATGTCAGTATGCACTGAGACCCTTCACACAAAACATGGTTGGAATTTATATGTTTAAAAAAAAAAAGGGTGGGGGTGGGGGAGAGGAGAAATAGACCAACCAAACTTGCTGCATTAAATTAAGTATATATGTATATATATATGTACTGAAAAGACACACTTTGTCTTGTTTGTTTTAATCTTACATATTTTGTTTCAACCTTGCCATGCTACAAATACTACATGTTTTATTTCCATTTCAAAAAGTGTCTGTGGTGCGAGTTCTTTATCACTGTTACACTGGGCTTTCAATCAAAATGCTTCCACGCTGGGGTGAAAAACATAGCTAAGGTCTCCCACAGTCACAAATAAATAATGAATTTCTCCAAAGTTACACACAGCATCTACTTTTTTTTTTCCCCTCTTACCCACCGCCTCCCCCCCAACTTTGTTTAATTAATGTATCATATCTTTATTTATCTAAACCACAGATTATCTGTTAAGAAAACTGATTCCACAGCAGCAGAATTAGGTGGATGTTGTAAGTTCACCACGGATCTTTTCTCTAGGTCCCATCCTCAGTAGTCTCCAAGTATGTATAGTTTATATGAGAATTCATTTTCAAGCCTCAGGACATTTAAGAGGATGCAAATTATCCAAGATGAGTTATACACATGACAATATGGTAGCCATTTTTCCATCTCTCTACAAGTGCTTTAATTCCCCTTGAATTTAAAGAGCTTGCGGTCAGGCTCTTCACCTTGGTTGACGAAGGTGCTTAAACTCAACTTTAAGACCAATGAACTTTAAGTACTTTAAGTGTTTGTCTTACCTGTGAACAAAGGGATTTCAACAGTACCCTTAAGAGAGGTGTTACAAATGTTCATTTGCAGCAACACAACAGTATCTGGCATTTCTAAATGCTGGGTTCTGATCATTAAATCCTTATGAAAAGGCATTTTTGGTTTCAGAGACCCCTGTCCATAGATCTGCATTGCTTTTTTAAAGACTGCCTTTAAACTGAGAACTCTGGACCTTTTGTTAAGTTTTATCTGATTAGTGATTTTTCAGTAACCTACTTTTCCTTGATAGATTTGATTTATCCAATATAAATTTGTATATTTAATAAATAGCCTACATAAAGTTCAAATATGTCTACATTTTCATCTGGACTACATTCTTATTTTACTTTTATAAAACTTTGGGTTTTGTTTTTGTTTGGCATTTTTTTTAACTGAGAAAAACAACTGGAGCAGTGACATGTGTAAGGGCCAATGTGTCCCTCTTCTCACATCCTGCTCAGATGTGTGTCTTAATGCCAAAGTTCAACCACTGTGCTATTCCAATCCAGGGCTTTTCCTGAGCAGTTAATGCCAGTCATGCTGAACTGTTGCTATATTGCAACTTTGACAGACACTGAGTTAGAATTAGTGAAGGACTGTCAAATTAATTTCACTTGTGAATTAAGCCTCTTCCTTCTTCATAAACTTTAGTATAACAAATACATTGAGAGTGTATGGAAACACATTCATTTCTTTTAATTGTATGTCAGAGATTTGAAGATTATCAGGCTATATATGTAACATCCCCACCACGAAAGAGAAGGCTTTCTGCACTTACTCTTTCTGTTGATCAATATCCCATCCTCTCCACATCACATTTCCCTAAGGAGAAGAGTCATAACTTGAGAATTAAAAAGAATACAGGTGGAAATTTTAGGAAAAGACTTCTGGAAAAACATTACCAGGAATAAACTGTGTATTTCCAGTGATCCTGTAGGCTACTAACCATTGGGATCAAAACCTCTCAAGAAGGCACTGCAAAATGCAGTTGCAGTGACCATGAACCTGACCCTCACCTTTGTTTAAACCTTTGACTGGAAATCCATGTCAGACTCCATCCTGAGTTGGATAAGGTTTCAGTTCATTTTATGCTATATACTGTACTACACTGTGGTAGCAGGAGTAAAGGGGTTTTTTTGTGACCAAATAAAACACCAAACCATAACAAGCCCCCCACCCCCACACACACCTTTTAGTGGTCTGAAGTCTGATTTGGGGCATTTAAAAACTTTCCAGCTCTGAAATTATATTCTACATTTGCAGATCAACTGCTTTGCAAAGGCTAAGTCATAGAAGAGGTAGAATGGCAGCATTCAAAAGAGCAAAGCATGTTGATACCACAGAGCACTGCTCTGAGTATTTACCCAAGATTCAAACAGTTCCTGGATCTTTTGCTGGCTCTGTGCAAAGAGGTGCCTTGCTTGCCAGCAGGGATCTAGGCATTCACTTGCCAAACTGGCACTTTGTGTTCAGTAGGTCAGTTTTGAAGACTAATTACTAAGCATCTTTGCCCTCACTTCACATACAACTGCATAAACGAGCACAAAATATTTGTTGCACCCTTGTTCATGGACTGATATATGCCCCGTATTGATGACACTTATGTGGGCACTGCTGAGTGGATACAAAAGGTCACCCTAGGTTTAACATCCTATTTTGAGCCAGTCACCCCTGGTTGTGTTGGTGGCCAGTGGAAAGCAGTGAGTACTTCAAAGGACTAAGTTCATCTAGGCCTGAGCTGGATGAAATCTTTTCCCAGTGTTTTTTTGCTTATCGTAAGTGGTGGACTAGTTCAGGGGAGTAGCATAGATGTAACAAAAACCCCTAAATTAGTAAAGAAAGCCACACCACGCTATGCTGTAGATGGCAAAAATGAATGAAACAAATCACTGAATCCTTACCAAATGTCTTACCACACCGAGCACAATTAGTGCAACTTAACATTTTCTCTAAGCACTGATGCAGTCGTTTCCATCCCTTTTTGTCTCGCACATGTTTACTCACTAGTGTTAGTGGCACAAGAGCCATCTCAGAAAGGAGAATAAGTAAAACTACCACATAGATAGCACAGGCCACAGCTATGCTGAGAGGCAGTTGAAAAATCCTTCATTGGCTTTTTATCGTCTCAGTATCAAGCATGGCTGGAAATAAACTGCTGTATTTGCATATGGTGCCCAGCTGAGCACCATTTGTCCTGCGTGAGGACACCAGAGATCTGGATGAAAGAAACCAAAGATACAGCTACAGTACTGAGAATTTGTATAGGTTACACAAAACCTGGCAAGTATGAAGTGCACTTCTTTTCAAGTAGCTGTTTCCAAACAGTTTGCAAACCAATTATTACACCTAAACAAAATCTGTAGACATGTCCAGGTAACAAATGCATCCAAGGATTTGGGGTTCTGTTCACAGACCCCATTGTATAAAGGCAAAGAAAAAAATGAAGAAGTAAAACAACTACATGGCATGGATTAACCATTCAACTCTGACTGTATTATTACCGATGACCATCATTAATCTACATATTTCTGATTTGCACCCAAATGGCTGCCTTTCAACTACTTCTGACACAAGACTGAGCAGAAGCAATGCTGTAGTTAGATCTCTTATCACTTAACGTCTCATATTGCAACTTCTTTACATTTAGCAGCTATACAGCAATAGTCAGTATTACATGAGGCATTATAAATAATGAATAACCTACTACATTATAATTGCCAAAGTAAATGCATAAAGCACAAACTCTGTTCTAGCGTCCTCACTTTTTAAAGAGTGTATTCTCTTACTAGAGGGAGAAAAAAGGGAGTATTGGGAAGAAAGAGAGGAACAACAAAAACCATAAATACATACACAGGTTTAATTACACAAGTGAGAAGAGCAACAAAATAGTGAATCCAAATCTGAATCTGATGGGGAAGAAAAGGAAAATTCAGATACTTTGACACAGGCTAAAAACTGCAAGATAATAGATGTTTAGAAAGCAATTTACAATGACCGGAGAGGGGAGTCTGTGGCCAGAAAGACCTCCCTGAGTCTATCCACTTGCATTTGGGCAAGCGGATATTCTGTGATGGAAGTGCTATTCTGAGACCTTCCCATTAGAAGACTGGAGATCACCACAAGCCCATCTCCAAATACTTCTCAAGATAGTGTTAAGGCAGAACAATGGTTCGTCCCATACCCTGTTAGCCCAGGTTTTAGGTATAACCAGTGAAATCTTCCACTTTGTTTCTAAGAAATTCAGAAATAGTGAAACTTACCCTTGGGCTGAAAATGCCTCTCTCCATTTGTGCTCCCCACAGCCAGAAGACCACTTTCACTTACAGCATAGAAAGGGAAAAGCTGGAGATAGGGGTCTCAAATCTCCATCAGAGTCCACTGAATAGAGCATATCCTGCAGCTGTGAGCCAATTGTGAGAAGCAGAAGCAGCACCCCTCCCTAATTAAATTGTCCATGTTATTCTTACTTACTTCCTTCAGTCAGTATCTAGACATGAAGGGAAGGGTGCAGCCTGGAGAGGAGAGCCAGACCTGATGGTACCTACTGCAGCACAGAGAAAAAGGAGGAAGTAAGAAAGGCAGGAGCAACCATAGTGCTATGTAGGCCCTCAACACTTACTGGTACTCACATCCCCAGCCCTCTCCCTTGCCAAGAGCTGCTGTTCCCAGTGGGTTTCCAAAGCTGCTCACCAGTACAAGCCAGACATGCTACACCACTTCTCCAGGAGTAAAGCAGCCTCTTGGTAATTCCTGGGGCCATGTCTGTTCCACAGAAGCATGAGTCAGAGTGGACAAGCACAACCTTCAGGAGGCATTTTTAACGTCCATCACTCCTTTAGGCCTTGAGATCCTAGCTGATTTACTGGATCACAGAGTATATATATTTTTTGCTTCTATGTAGGACCAAGGGTAAATGCAACCGGGACTGGAGCACGTGCTGATGTGTTTCTGGAAGAGCAGAGAGGGTTGACTGTTTTAACTACGGTCTGTCTCTGTCTCTCAGTTTTTAGTGCAGATGCTGCACTGAGTGTCTGCTCCACACATTAAGAATTACAACAGAAATACAAAACATTGCCCATGAGCAGGGCTACTGAACCCCCATAAAAACAATATTCTGTACACTACACAGTGTGTGTAATAGACACACATTATGAATATAAATAAAACACACCATTTCCAATTAATGGGATTTAGGGTTGGGGCTTTTTAACTTAACTCCCGTGGTTTCTATTTGAAACTTCTGCATATATTTTCTATTTTTGAGGGGGGTTATAAATCCTGTTTTAATGTTTTGCTGTTTATGCAAATTTCCAAATATAAAGGCATATGGTGGCAAAGTGGCACTAACTATCTGCTTTTCAGCACACATTCCTCTGCTATTACAAGCAAAGAAGGCCTGATGGAAAAGAAAAAAAAAAAAAAAGGATAAAAAGCAGTGTACAAACTGACACTCTGCATTAGCATAGCATTGGTTTAGATTTCTTAGCTTTATTCTTGAACTCTGATTCACTAATAGCTCTACTGGCTCCTGCAGGGCAACTGTGGATGCTCCTTCATGTCATAAGGTAGAGTGGGTGCTCAAGTTTGTAATTATAGTTTTAAACTAGCAGAGAAAGGGAGAAAAATAAAGGAGAACTTTTTTTGAGTCAGAGGTTCCCCCTCACACTGGCAGCCTCGCTGCGTGGGTTTCATGTATCCAGTTTGCATTTTGCCTGATAACGTAGAAGGCACATCATGCTATTCTAAAACAGCAGGATTATTTTCTCCATTCTAATTGATGAACAGCTGTGCTGTAATAGACTACAAAGCACAGCATCACTGATCTCTCCTCAGGCCACCCTAGGAACTGAACACTCCACAGGGAACCAGAAAAGAATGAAAGCTTAAAAAAAAAAAAAAAAAAAAGGCAAGAGAAGAATAGAGAAAAAAAGCAAAAAAAAAAAAAAGAAGAGACACCAAACATTTCGAAACATCCTCCACTGGATTACTATTATTATTTGGCATCCCATTCAGCAATAATTAACTCCAATTTTCCCCACAGTAGCTCTGGTGTATGACATGACCCAAAACCAGTCATACTTTATAAAAGCTAGATATCAGCATTTTTGAAAGTGAAATGTTGGAGTTCGTAATTGTTTGTCATTGTGCATGACACAATGTGAACTTGAGTTCACAACACTCAAGTCACTTCTGGGATCATGTGTTCCCTAGAAGTGTTCTTTGTCCCAAGAAGCCCACATTAGCCATTCATTAATCTGCTGGAATTCATTATATTTCCCTTCATTCTACTTTATCAAAGTTATTGTTATTATTACATGCCTCACTAAGGAATTGCAGCACGTCAATTTTTGCCTTGTCTATTTTACCATGCTACCACAGTATAGTACAGTGTACAAACATAAACTGATCTGAAACCTTATCCATCTCAGGATGGAGTCTGATGTGGATTTCCAGTCAAAAGAACAAAGGTGAGAGTCAGGTTCAGGCTCACTGCAACTGCATCTTGCAGTGCCTTCTTGAGAGGTTTTGATCCCAAAAGTTGGAAGTCTGTAGGATCACTGGAAATACTTGTGGATTTTTGGATGGGCAGAGACTTCATAAACTCAGCAGTGTTCCTCAAATTTCCATTTTCTTCTGCTTCTAGAAATGGCTGCTCCACTTGCCTTCAATGTGCAGTGTGAGAGAGTCCCCTTTATATTTTGAAGACAATCGAGAAACAAGCAGGAAAAGTCAACCTGATGTCTAAAAGATAGATATGCTTCCCTTCCTTTCCTTCACTAGATCCAGTGGGGGAACTCAAGACTCATAATATCTCCCTGGAAATATTCAAGGCCAGGCTGGATGAGGCCTTGAGCAACCTGGTCTAGTGGAAGGTGTCCCTGCCCATGGCAGGGGGCTTGGAACTAGATGGTCTTTAAGGTCCCTTCCAACCCAAACCATTCTGTGATTCTGTGATAATCCTCTTTTAAGACCCTTTCCCTTCACTGTGTTTTCTGCGGGCATGAAAATGCAAGGAATAGTTAAATGATGCTTCTTGTTGTATCAGTGAACCAGTTCCAAAAGCACAGACTCAATTCAATCAAAATTAGTGACAAGAAAGCAATCTTCCCATCCTACTCAGCAACAGAAAGGTTTTGTTCTTCTTATTTTGTGTTATTGGAAGTGATTTGCCGCATCCTTCCTATAGGTAAGCCGTGTGCTTATGTGTTCTTTTGTCTAGATAAGTGTTATCCTGTAAAATGAACACAATAAGGCTTCTGTTTACCTTAATGCTATTTAAAAAAAAAAATCTCACAGATATAAGAAATCAATAACCATCCACAACAATTTACCAAGGATTCAGTCTGGGTAGAAAAATTCAAATTGTATTGATTTTTTCACAGGAAAAAAAAGCCAGTTGACAATAAGCTTCAACTAACAAAATGCCATGTGTACACAACTGGAAGAGACTCAGAAAGCTAGTTATTTAAAAACTGAGCTGCCAATTAAGGCAGGTAAGACAGGTTTGAATACAAAATCAGGCCCTGAACACTGGCACATTACATAGTTTCCATGCCTCGGTTTCTCTATTAATAATAGGAAGGCGATAATGCTTATAGTTGTAGGGACAACAAAACCGTGAAGAGTTTTGAAACGTACATTCCAGAGTTCATTGCATTTAGTGCAGCATGCCATCACCAAGCTCTCATGGTCAGAAGGAATGTGTAATAAATATGTTCACCAGGAAAAATGTGAAGCCATTCTCATTTGGGGTGTCATTTTAATTCACGAAGGCCTTTAAAGACTGACTATTTAAAAAGCCACCTTTCTTCTCCCTTTTCTAACTGCCAAGTTCTGCTGAAGGGCACAAGACAAAAGGCCCCAGGCTTAAAGGTCAGTTTACCAAATGAGAATCACCAGTGAAGAGATTGCTCACAGCTCCACTTCTCTGAAGGACCACAGGCCTCCAAGCAGGCTAAAAGATGCATTAGATTTTTATAAGATCACGAGTTATAATGGACTGAAGGTTTGGGGTTGGGTTTTTTGTTGTTTTGATTTTGCATTTTTTTTTTTTAATGGCAGCTTTCAAATTTGATTAAGATGATTAGCAGACATGTGGTCAGCTTGTTAATGGCTTTTATTTGCATTGTTAATTTAAAGTGATTTGTTCTTGCTTACAGTATAATGTGCAAAGCATATTTTAAAAATAATTTGAGAAGAGTAAACAGTAAAATGTGTGTCGTATGAAAGCAAAGCAAAGCAAAACACAAGACATTTCCCACATTTGCTCTTTCAGTTTTCTCTTCAGCTTCATTTCTAGTTCATTCAGCCCATTTCTCATTCCAGCTACAAGAGATGTGGAGTTCAAAATAAACTCTGGGCACACCTTATAGTTGGTCACATCATCTTTCCTTTTCAGCAAACACACAAAGGAGCCTTAGAAGACCTGATAGCCCATACAAAATTTTCATACTGCCTGATCAAATATGCAATGCCTGGAGCAAAGAGGTTTGGTGGAGGATGGTAATGCAGGAACCTGTTTCCTAGATCCGGGATCTTTGTGGGAAAACTTCCATGCCAGTTATGTCAAGTGATGGCAGTGGGCTGGGTTGGACTTGACAGCTAGAGAAAAGAGGATATTCATCCAGGAAGCATTAGCAAAAGGACCACAGTAATATGGTCAAGTGACAGCAGCTGGCTGTCAAAAAGCAGAAATGACAACCCAAGAAATTCTGGGTGAAATATATGAGTGGACTAGCCTTGACCTCCTAGCAAGACTGTTATTTAACCTGGCTGAGGGGCATCAATGGGCTGGATCAGAATAGGAGGTTGTGGTCCAGAGCATATCTGGCCAGATTTTGCTTTTGGCTATTCTGTCATCATCTGTAGAAGAAGCATTCCTGAGCACTTGCTAGAAATCCTCAGCCAAAGAGAGATTCATACTCTTCATTAGAGCAGTTTGATCAAATTTGTGAATGAGGTAGCAAAATCAGTTTTGTTCTGTTTTGTAGGTTTCCAGTAGGGCTTCAGGGGACTCCAGCCTGCCAGCCCACAGCTAGTAAACAGAGATGGTGGCATCTGCCAGGCCACACATAGATTTGGTGGTTTCCCCTAATTTCATTTTAATATTTAATTAGATATGGTTTACTCCCAAATACAAAGAAGCCATTTTTCATATTCCCCAAACCTCCCACCTGTCTTAGCTGAATAGGGAAGGATGACAGCATTGAAGACAAACAGTTGATTTAAATTTCTAGTCAGAAGCCAAAACAAAGTTTTTAATACAGACAATTCACCTGATTTATTTTCAAAGGGACCCCTCAAGTAGGAGTCGTGTCCACAGGTCTATTGAGAATCCAATCTCTTTTTATGGGTTTGTGCTATTGTGCTGTGCTGGGGTCAGAATGAAAAAAATGGTTTTCTCTAAAACAGCCTGTCTATAACTCCACATTTCTACTTAAATTCTGAATAAAGCACTAACACTTCCTTAGAAAAGCCTTGCACACAAGAGAAAAAGAAAAAGGGAGAGTTTTCTCAGAGAAGTGAGCCGACTCATGCCCTTGTAGTTATGTCCAATATTTTGACAGTGGTGTAGTAATTAACCTTGCAAGAGTACTGCACTCTACTCGGTATCACTGCATTTCTGCTGTGACCACTATGAAGTGCTTTTTTGTGAAAGGAAAGAATGAATCTAAGTGGGAAAATTACTGGAACGAGAGAGGAGCTCTAATGGCAACCTTGGCATCCTGCAATTTCACACATTAAAATATATTAAAAAAAAATACTACTACAGTGCTTGTTGTATAAGGCTAAGCTTTCTACTCTTCAAACTATTAATAAGGGCTTCCCATTGAGAAGACAAATACATGCTTGATGCATTTTTAATCCTGTGCCAATACATTTGACTAAAGCTGTTTGCTGTTTCAATGACAGGATTTAACTTGCCCTTCTGTATTCAACATTTCTGATTATTAATGACATTTAGAAAACACAGACAGAGGCTGTAAAAGTTATATTCTGGTCAATGTTTTTAAAAGTGAAAAGATTAGCAACTAAAGGGCCAAATCCTCATTAGACATTAAATTTAAACATTTAAAAGAAAAAATTTAATCATTAAGTGGCTGCAATGGAATCACTGCCATAGCAAGGGGAAGTATCATCTTGTCAACTGTTAGAGATCCGTGATGCCAGCTGAAAGCAAAAACATGCAGCCTTATCATATTATACATAAATGCTATATAGATAGTCCGTATAAGTACAACTCCAGTAGCATTTTCAGGAGAGTATATTTCAAGACCCCTCTTGTTCAGAAAGCATGCTTGTCTGTGGTTTGTACTGTAAATGCATCCCACGCTTAAATGAAATCAGAAATGAGTCAGAGGCCATTGCTGAAATGTAAACTACTTCTTTCATTCTGAAGACCTCTATAGTTCCAAGCAGTTTCACTCCTAAATTAGCCAGGAACACTTCTTTGAAGAAAAATAAAATGGCATTAGTATCAGTAGTGAGAAGACCAACGTAGGGATCACATTGAGTTAATTTTTTTACTGCAAGAAATGGAAAAAGAACTCCCCTTTCCCACAGACTGATTATTATTTTGTTATTTAAGTGATAATGTAAACCTAAAGTTAAAATGAAATTACATATACTGATGATCTCCTAGTGACCTCCATTGTGCTCTTCCATTACAGCATATAGTAATAATACACTAAGAAAATGCACGCACTTATGGTGCAGTCAGGCACCAATGCAAATCAAACATCACAGGAGGCACATTACTTTTGTTTTAACCATTAAAGGCTCTAAGAAACACAATATGACAGCCAGAAGAAAGCAGGCTTGGATTTTCTAAAGGTACCCAGGAGTGGCGCTGATTTGTGTTTTCTTTGGTATCCTTTTTAAAAGGTCTTTAGCTGTGGCAATATAATACATTCAAATCCTGACCTTTCTCAACACAATGAAGATACTCCGTATATCTTACCGTATAACACACGGAATCAATACTGTATTTTACTAAATGCGAGTTAATTTTACCTAGGGAAGGAAATTACTGCTCCTAATACCAGAATTCTTTTTTTCCTCCTCCGAGTCAGTGAGTTTCAGGTTTGCCAAACCCTATCACTGTTTAAAAAAGGGTTTGAGAGATTTTAATAGCTAATAATAGGAGGAAACATAAAAGGACAAATCCAATTTAAGTGAAAGGGTTCCTGTGTAAGCATTACTTGTCAGTCTTTGGTCGTACTGTATAGGGACCAGCTACAGAGCAGTGGCAGCAAAGAAATATAAAGTCCAGATTTAATTCTGATACAGAGAAATACAATTTCAAAACCGGACGTCTTATCATAGGCATGTCCCATTGGAGAACTCATTTCCCTAGCAAAAGGCTGTCACTGCCATTATGTTGTACAAGGAACCAATTTACTACTACAGCTAAACAGGGTTACTGGTGCTGTTGGAACTTAAGCATTTGAAGTTATCGCTAGAAAAAAAATAGCATTTCAAATGTCAGTGAAATGGGAAGGTATAATTGAAAAGTATCAATCAGAGAAGCAAAAGGGTTTAGAAGGCTAAGACTGCAGTTTTAGTACTGCCTTTCCCCCCTTACTTCCTCTTCTTATTTCTTTAAGCTTCTTTCTCTGTTTCCTTTTCCCTTCCACATGTAACTTCAGATTTAGTTCTGTAAAAAAAAAGATTTTTGACTTGATATTTGTGTTGTGTCAGACATGAAATAAATTTTGATGATTTTCTTCTACGGTCTAGTGACCATAGTTTCATGACACAAATCTCTCATCGCACTCTGCATCCAAAGGCTGCCAGTCTGGAAGATTTCTAAATGAATGAAACAACACTGACTGTAATTTTGGTTCACTTTTTTGTCTTTTTTTTTTCCCCCTATTTCTAAAATAAGTCCCATCTACCCATCCACTTGAACCTCCATTCTTTAATGGAAGCTTTCCCCGTATCCCAGGATGATCCTACAGGGAATTAGAAAGTGAACAAACCTTTAAGCTTTCAAGACTTGAAAAGTACAGGGAAATGGCATACAAAAGAAATTGAATTAATTTTGTTTCAGAATATCCTGTTTGTGCTACTACTCAAATTGCCTCATGATTACCTGCTCCGTTTTGTTGTACTTTACCCTGAATCAATGTGTGGCAATATTAGGAGCACATTTAGCTAATCTCAGAATCAGAAGGCTGGATTTAGTCAATCTGTGTCTTATATATGTAGAATATCAAGTTTTCTTTTATTATTGCTTTCATCTGCTGTGCATAGCAGATCTAGGGGCCTTGAAAAAACAGCTTTCAGTCAAAAAGGAATTAGTAAGACAGAGCTGGTGTATAGTCATGTTAAAACTTGCTCATTTTACCCCTTAAATAGGTTGCCAAATTGCATGCAGTAAGTTATCCTCTTAGCCCAACATCACTGCCCAGGTCGCAGGGACACTAGTTGCTCTGAAATACCAGCTCTGCTTATTGGCATTGATACACAAAGCAAATTTATCCCTTGCTTGCTATGACTATACAAAACTACACAAGAAATTCCAGTTCAGAGCACTGTCTCTTCGTCACATTTTGAACAAGCTTTCACGTGCTAGAAAAAGGTAAAAAGGTGATGTTAGAAAGCTCTGCTATAGTAGTGTCAGCCTATCTATTTACAGAACAAAGAACTTGAGCACCCTGCTTCACATCAGGGAGATGAGATCTGAGTCAGGCTGGAGATATGTGGTGATGGGGAACAGAGCTCCCATACATGGCACGCTCCTCCTTCCAAAAAACAATTCCTATCTAAAGGAAAATCATGTACTCTGCATTAATGGAGTTAGCTTATTTAATTTAAAGACTAAAAAAGATAAATAAAAACTCAGAACAGTGTACAGGAATTATTATTTATTTTTTTTAAGTTTGGGGATTTTCAGAAAATTCATAGTCAGGAATACAGCCAGTCTGTACAAACAGAAGTTTTTATCTTGGGGTTGTTTAGGATCTGGTTGGAAAGAAGCTGAGAGTTTGAGCTGAGGCTAGAAGAAAGGCACTCTGAGGAGAAAGTTGCATGTCTTCTTTAGAGTTTATTGAAACTTCTCTTATTTCAGAAGTAATTTTACCTCACACAGAAGATCCTTTAACCACATTAGAGTGCAGATATATTCCTCCTCCACCACCTTTTTGATGAATTTCAAATTCAAATAACGGCTAACAGCCCGCAATTGTTCTTTATATTAATAGAAATACATGGTCTCTTTTGAAGTTCAAGTAGTAATTCAGTTCTTAAAATTCTTCTGCTGTTTATAAATTATTTGAGCAGGGATGTCATACCTTTTGATGCATCATTACAACCCATGTTCATCTATATTCTCTTATCCAACTGGAAGCAACTTTTATATGCTTAGGAATCAAATTAAATGTTGTGCTAACTTGAACCACTGAGTTGTCAATTTCATTTATTTTAGACCACAGTTTCAAGGTATTAATTACATCAGGTGTCCACCTCAAGAAATCAGTGAAAATATTGTGAGCAAACAGTTTTTTGACTTAAAAAGATTCAGAGAGCGTGTGGGGTTTTTTTGTGCTACAAAGTATGAAGCTTTAAAGATAATCCCTAGCTCTTCAACACTCCCCAAGAAAAACAGAAATCCAAACATAATTTCAAATGATCAAAAAATATTAGGTTGAGGGAAAGTACTTTTGCAATGAGATGCAGTTCTGCAAATCACTTGTTGACAGACTACTTCTGACATAAAAGCTGCCTTCCACTACAGATGTAAGTGATGTACTACCATATCCCAGAGTGCCTTGATTCTCCCACTGTAGTAATAAGGTAAGTCCAAGTGAGTTAACTGAAATGAGTGACTGTTGCTAGAAGTGAAGAGGAAGGGCGATTGCATATTTCATCAACTAACATTGGGGCAAACTGCAATTTCTGCTTGGGCTGAGCATGAACATTTCGTAAGTCTGATTATGTTTCATGAGGATGAAGAACTACAGGTTGTTCAGATGCTCCTGCCCACAAAAATCTCAGTCATGCAGGCAATGAGGGGCAGCTACCCTGTGTCACCGCATCTTACAAATTGGGCTTACAAAGACGAGCCAAAATCCGAATCTATTTTTCAGAACAGTTTACAAGAAACCCAAAGAATGAAATATGGTCACCAGGAGGATAATAATAAAGAGGCAAAAATGGAGGGAGAGGAACTAGGCTGTTCACCGACAATTTGCAAACAAAAAGAGGAGTTAATTTATAAACAGTCATTTTAAACAGACCATCCAACCCTGAGCTCAAAAGAGTGATGTTTCTTAAACACAGTGTGCAGCCACATGGTAAAGCAAAGCCTGTGTTTCTCTGATGATACCATTGTGGGTTGGAGGCAGGGTGAGGTAGGATAGCAATAATGCTTAAAGAATGTTTCTTTCCCTTTAAAGAAGAGAAAAGGTCTCCAGAAAAGGAATATTTCTTCATCTTATCAAGTCTCTAGCCATTTCTTGTCACCAGTTGAATACTGGAGAGTCTACTCCAAAAGACAAAGAAGAAATATGCATGCCTTAAATACAACAACTCATTTTAAAAAATAGAAGAGAGATGCCTAGATTATTTTTTTTTCCTAGGATAAAAGGAACCAACTAGTTTTTAAATCAAAACTGGAAGAGAGGAAAATTAAAAAAAAAAAAAAGTCAGAGGGAAAAACCAACAGGATTAATATTGATGCAGCTATGGCAAAAGCAAACAGACAGGCAGGGACAAGATTGCATCCAACCTCCAAAACACATGTAAAGTTGGAGCTAAAATGTCATATGCATATGCAATTTATATGCAAAAATCTTTTACATAAAGCTACTGACTGCCAAGTCTTCTTTCACAACTTTTTTGAGGCTTGCAGTAACTCTGAGGTTTTATATTCTCCCTCCGTCACCTTACCAAAGGCACGACTGTCTGTGAAGAACACAGAAACTTTCTTAAGGCCATGGTATTAAATTCTTCCTTGGAAGACCTATTTTTTGCTTCTGTTCAAGCAACTTCCCTGGCAGTTATTGCCTGCAACAGACTGTAGGGAAGTTGCCAACATTTAGAAGCTCTGATGATGTGAGCCAACCTTAGACTAATAATTTTTTTATCTCAATATAAGTGGAAGAATTACATAAAAATAGACAATTTTTAACAGTATGGTATTCTGTTATGAGAGAAGAAGACCTATTTTTTGCTTCTGTTCAAGCAACTTCCCTGGCAGTTATTGCCTGCAACAGACTGTAGGGAAGTTGCCAACATTTAGAAGCTCTGATGATGTGAGCCAACCTTAGACTAATAATTTTTTTATCTCAATATAAGTGGAAGAATTACATAAAAATAGACAATTTTTAACAGTATGGTATTCTGTTATGAGAGAAGGCTAAATAACACGGGTGCCATATGAACATCTTTCTCCTATCTACAGCACCTAACTTTAGCATAGTCCATATGTCTATTTGTCTGATAGCTGAACTTATTGAAATAACATGAGGTTACAAAAGAGAGTTCTAAAGCTCAGCGCCTCCAAACCTTCCAAGGTGAAACACCTATCAGGCATAAACATTTTTATGCATAATCCTCAAAATGAAAGCTAATTAGCGAGTGCACTGGGATATTACGTGGGAAACCCAAACACATTTCTAAGAGTCCAGAAATCAGGATGAACACCGCAGTAAGGCATCTACTACTGTCTGGTGCCTCTATCTTGACAAACGCAAAAAGCTTCTGCCATTGTGTCTTAAGAACCTTCAGGACGGGAGTGTGGGCTGGAGAAACAAGCCCCCTGAAAGCTCAGCCTGCAACACAAGTGAGTCAGTGGCCAGCGCTGGGGATGGCGTATGGAGGAATTGGAAACAATTATTGAATTTCCAAGTTATTTTAAACTCAGTCTGAGCGGTTTCCTTCAGACAGGAAAGATGGGCAAAGCCACCAGAAGGAGACAAGCAGACAACGGTTTTACAAACAATTTGCTTTCACTTCTCGTCTCTGTGGCTATTGTACACTGTCAGGCTGTTTAGTGAGCGCACATGAGCGTTTCCAGAGCAGAGGCTCTGACATCTCTGCTCCCAGCAAACAGTTTAAATGTTGGCTTTAAATTCCTTAACAGATTCCAGGCCATCATCTTTTTTAATTAAATGCAAAAAAACTATGTTAATGCAACGTTAATGTTGAGATTGTCATTGGACAGATGTCAAGAAATTCAAAGTTATGGTTCCCACAGCAACCATAATTTAGCGACCCCCTCCCCCGCTTCCACAACCGCCCTCCTGAAACATATTGGGCTCAAACTGTACAACAGGCACCAAAGTGAGGGGAAGCTGTGAGAGGCAGAAATCATTCATGGGACCTCTTGGAGCCACTGCAGGTGGGGTGAACTTTGCCCCAGGCCTCCTCCTTGAGGAGGAAGTACGCTAGTAGCAGCACTGGGAGAGAACAGCCGCTGCCTGAAGAGAAGCACAGACTGACGCTCACTAGGCTCTTGGGTTGGGGGTGAACTGAGAACTGATTTCACACCCTTCTGCAGTGTATCCACCAGCGTAACCTGACCCAGCACAAACCACCTGTAGTTACAGCAATGACCTCTACAGTCCACGTGTGAGTATTAAGCCAAATGCTGAAAGGAAACAGCTCCCACCACAGCACAGCCAGAAATGCAATCATGTCTCAGCCACCACAGTCGATAATGCACAACAGAACTATCCTTTATTCATCCCAGGATGTAGTGAAGTGTAGCACATTTCATTACTATGCACCAGAGTGGACACTGAAACACAACATTCAGAAGTAATTTCCAGTGAGAGCGTTTTTCACAGTACAGCTTTTCAGATCCCCATCTCTCAGACTTGGTATGTAAAGGAAACGTACAAATCATCTCTAAAAAGAAGAGTTAGGAAACTTATAACCCAATACAGTGCTAAAAATCATGAGCTTGGTAACAATACTGGTTTTCTGACATTTTATAGTTTTTCTTATATGCCATTCCAAATAACTCCTCAAAATTCAATACATTAAAAAATGTAAGAAATCCATTCATCCAACAATCTCATCACCTCCCTCTTGCTAATATCTCCAAGTGCTCCACAGGTCCCAACTGCCCTTCCCTTAAAATGTCTAATCACAGTTAACCTAATTAAGTTAGCCAAACAATTACCCTCAATACGTACTTTGAAGTTTGCTGTTTAACCTTCAGGCCTGTAAAAACACTTACATCCATGAAAGCATCTCTCTCTTCCAACTTTATCAGCTTTCCTACACCTCTTCCTCCAAACCTATTTGGAGGTATTTTGGAGGACTGTTACAGCTACAACAACACTGGGCTTCTGTCATTTAGGCATGCCCTTTTGGAAGACCTGGAGCCTTTGAATGATACTGTATTTAATCCCAATGACAGTGAGTTACATCAATCCACCATTTAAATGGGGATTGATGTACATAGCCTACAAGCTACATCCCACATTCTACATATCCAAGTCCCCACCTGAGTGGAAGTCACAAATTTCTAGCTAAAATACTAGGAGAAATAAAAATACTTTTACTACTGATGTTGCCTGACCATACAAGCCAATGTTGGAGTCAAGCAGAATTTGGATGCTTCATGTCAAGCATGAGGATCGATGCTGCCAGTGAACGGGATGGAGGGACTGGCGGCATTAGCCTTTTTTAACATATGTCACTGACATCCAAGGCTGGCTCAGCTGTGCCCAGTTAAATGCAGACCAACTTTCTTTGTTTCACCAGGTTTAAGACTGACATGGAAGAGAAAGTGCACTTACAAGAAGGTGTAACAATTATTTACAACTGCTCTGAGTGTGTCTTAAATGCCCATTTGCTGGTCTGGGCTTTAGGAAGCTTGCTCAGAGCTTTCACAATGGATCCTTTCCCTAAGAAGACCTTGACCTGCGTATGGAATGGGAGGAGAAGGTGACAGACAGAGAGAAAGAAATCATAACCTGTAGGACATCTATCAAATGATTTAGGTCTATACATATGACTGCAATTTTGCCTTTGAAAGATGAATCAGGTAATGCTGCCGACACTCGTTCCTGTCAGACACTTTTTTTACTCTCAAGCCTGTCAATAGCTTGAAAGTTACATTATATCTTTCCCCATGTTAGTGCAGCAGTTTCCCATTTGATTTCATATTCAGTTCATACTTCTGGAAGCAGGAGGGGCTCTTTATTTGATAAATGGTAACATCTGGCTTTGTGATGGGCCATCACCAGCATGTTTAAAGAGCTGCTGATGCTTCAGGGAAAACTTGGTAAAACATTTCATTTAGACACAATTCTAGTTATTTATTCTGTTTTCTGCATTCCTTGTCCTCCACTTTATACTAGGGACATTTGCATGAAAGCAGACTGCCGCTCCTGAAGAGTTCATCTTCATGTAGCATTTTTTCATCTGATGTCCTAATCACTGAACATATTTGTGTCACAGCAATCATATCTGTAGCAACCACTTATGATGTCATGGAAAATCAGAGTTTCTGGGAAGGGTAATGAATAAGGCATAGTGGTATTAAAGGGTCAAACTCCCTATTGCACTACAGCAGCGTAAATTTGTTAGAAGTCTGTAGCAGAAAACAGAATTGGGCTCTCACTGTTCTACAATCACATACAGGACTCGAGCGTTTCTTTTGATTACAGAAATACAGTGAGGTAAACATTCCTGAAAATCAGGATATTTATATAAATGCTTTAACCTTCCTGTATAAGTCCCTTTAGAAATTGAAAAAATGACTAGGCGGTTTCAAAATCACATTTTTGCCCATTCTTACAGGAAGCTTCTTTCCTTGAAGTAGCAGCAGGTCAGATATAACCAGAGGTGTAGACACTGTATAAACAAGGCATTTCAAAAGCCATAATAACTTTTTGACTCATATGGATTCTTTAAGATCTCTGCAGTTTTGTGTAATTTGCAAATAATTAGCAGGCACACAACACAAGGAGAGAGATCTGGTCCCAGCTTTAGAATGGTGACTGGTTTATTTGTTTACTGTGTGTAAACTCATGCATAAAGCAAAATGAAGCAAAGTTCTTCATCTCCATGATGTTAACCCTCTATTTCATCCATCACAAAGGTCTGGAGCACACGTTCTTCTCTTAGGTCACTGCTAGAGAACATCAGTTGCAGGAAGCCCACTTCTGGGGAGTGCATTAACATATCCAGAGATACAACGGCAGATGAGCTAAGGCTCTTCACGGTGGAAGAGCTAAGTCGTGAAGTATTAGGTACTTCCCAGGAACTGCTGTAGGAATTGAAAAGTTGTTAAGGACTCCTGCACCCTGAGCAGTCCTTCCTCATCCTGTGGTTGCACAGGTAACAGAGTCCATGCAGACGATGGTAGGTGTGGTTCTTGCCTGACCCTTATGTTCTACACCTTCACCAAGGGAAAACACTCAGCCATAGGAGACCACTCCTGTCATCATTCTCCTAAAGCAAATAGAGCAAATGCAGCTGAGCTTTGCCTGAAGTTTGATATATACTGCAGCTCTTTTCATCTCTTTTCCCAACCACACCGTCTGGAAATGCCCATTTATGCACTTATATATGTTATTATAATGTGCAAAAACTTGGAATTGAAAAGAAAGTAAATAGTGTATCTTTATGCTATGTTACATTTTCTAGAAGTGCAATTGAAATATCAATCATTCCATTCTGGCTGCATTGATCGGTAATTTTCATTTTGTAATTTCAAATAAAGCTTCTCTCCACAGCAGCAACGGCAGCACTTTCCAGCATATAACTTCAGTTCATTTTAGCTTCATGACTTAAAGATCTCCTCTCCCCATCATTCTTGCACATCTTTTAAGTGGTAATTCCACTTTTACAATTAGATTACTGGAACATGCCAAGTAAACAGGCACCTTTTCCAAGAGCCACAACATCTAACTAACAAGCAGTTAGTGCAAACAACAGCTTGGGCTCAGTCCCTACGCTCCCATTGTAGCTCCCACATTTAGAATAGGATCTTTGCATATACATATATAATATGTGGAGAGAGAGTATATGTGTGTACATATAAAAATATATGTGTATACATATATATATTAAAAAAAGTAAACCTTAAATAGATATTACTATGGAGACTGATTTACACCAATTTTCAGGAAAAGAGACTTGTGAAGAATAAAAATGTTAGGAAAATAAGACCAAAAAAAAAAAAAAAAAAAGAAAATACTGTAAGTGACTGAAGCCAGAAGTCAGGTATCTTCAGATCCTGATTTACCACATATCCCCAGGCAATTCACTTCCTTCTGGTTTTCAGTTTGTTCATCAGTAAAATGGGATCATAACCACTTAATCCAACAGACTGTTGCAATGACATACAAATTCATGGCTCTTTCAAAAGCTGTGAGCTCTCTTAAAAAAAGGCTTCTTTAAGATACAAAGAATTCATAGTGAAAAATTACTAAAGTAGGGGTAAGGATCATTTTCATTATTTCTGACCAACAGTTTTCTGTGAAAACGGGTCTGTTTTACACACAAAAGCAGAAAAATCTTACAAGACTTACTGAAGGAGAGGGAGAGTGACATTGTCAGGATTCAGGATTGATATTCTGCTTTTTAAAATTATTCATATTGTATTCAAATACCATGTACCAAAATACTTCAGGCACATTAGAAATATTCAAAACAAAGAAGTTTCAGAGAAGTTTTACAAATGACAGTAAAGCTAAATTGAGAAACCAAGACAGCATCACCTAAAAGCTCCATGAATCCTGCATAAGAGACCACGTTCCTAAATTAATTGTAATATATATGCAACATTTTACATATTATTTATGTTACAGCAGTACTTTGGCATGCAGCTATGATTTAGGCCACACAAGGCTGGGTGTTGTCCTTAACGTATAGACTGAAGAAAACATTGCTTAGAGCCATATCTGAGGTGCACACAGGGAAGGAAGAGGTGAGGCATAGAGGCAGCTGGAGTGACTCGTAATTCATCACAGCATAGCAAAAGTCAAGCAGTTTGGTCTTCCAACCCGTCTGGTTAGTAGGCCATACATGCACATTCACACACCCTTTAAGGATGCGCTCTGACAATGGTTGGTTGCATGCCTCATATTCATTTTCAACAGATAGTCACAAAACAACAGTTCTAAAAATAACTCAAAAAAAGTTACAAGCTATACATTGATGGAAAAAAGGTATAGTCCAAACAGAAATCATCATCTTAGACCTGAATTAATACATGGAACATTGTGTTTTCACAAAGCAAATCCACATAAACATATGACAAATCTTGTCCTTTGAGGACAGAGTTCAGCAGCTGATGACAAGAGAGAGGATGCACCACCTGGGAACGTGGCCACCACAGTAGGGATTTTACAGCAAAGATTTCCCACTGAGGCAAGACGGCATAGGAAAGAAGCTCCAGGCCCAGTGCTGCCACCTGCCTTTCTAGTGAGTTTGGTCACATGACTTCATGACACACACCACTTCATCCCGACTTTGAGTCTGGGTGATCTATTCATGTCATATAGTCCATAGGGTCTACTGGAACTTCCCAGCATCAATCTGATGCCACCGCTACAACCATTCACTACCAGTGCATGCGATGAGGAGCAACTCCAGCCAGAGACAGACTCCCAATCACCCGAGTCCCTGACACCAAAAATGTACCAAGGGGGTAATAATGTTGTGATAGAAGACAACAGGATTTCAGGGGCGTAATACTCTCAATCTTTCTTTCTCCCCAAGGACTTCCCATTACTCAGCAGCTCTGATGTGGTTTTGCACAGCACCATCTCCTGAGGTGACTTCATCGGAACTACATACCGATCCTCCTGCTCTTCTTCATGCATTAGAGGAACTGCTACCCCATAACTCCCTCCCAGAATCCAGTGTCTCCCACTGACCTCAGTCTCTATCCATTGCTTTGCACTTCCTCTTTTAGTTGCTACAGATATTGCTGGGCAGCAATGAGAAGAACTGCAGCACATATGCTATGCAAGTAAGGTGTGGCCCAGAGGCCAGCCAACGATGGCAGCCTGGCCCGGCTTCACTGCAGGCAGGATCAGAGGTTGCAGAAGTAGCAGGGGTCCTGAGCAGAGGCTGGATGCTGTGGGCCAGTCTGAAGGGTCCCAATGTGACCAGCAGAAGCTGCAAGCTAAAATCCAGCACATACAAAATCCCCTGCCTTCCTGTAAGGAATTTTCACCTACCATTGAAGTTTTCCTCAAAGTAACAGCATACTACTGTTAATCCATTTTGAAAAGTATGATAACAGAGAGAAGTATGATAATAAGACTTTTGGGAGTTTAAACTATTATTGTTATAAGACAACAGGAATAAGGAGGACCTTCATGCTGCAGCAGGAGTTTCCTGAGAGTCGCATTCATAGAATCATAGAATCACAGAATGGTTTGGGTTGGAAGGGACCTTAAAGACCATCTAGTTCCAACCCCCCTGCCATGGGCAGGGACACCTTCCACTAGACCAGGTTGCTCAAAGCCTCATCCAGCCTGGCCTTGAACACTGCCAGGGATGGGACATCCACAGCTTCTCTGGGCAACCTGTTCCAGTGCCTCACCACTCTCTCCGGGAAGAACTTCTTCTTGATATCTAATCTAACCCTCCCCACTTTCAATTTAAACCCGTTACCCCTTGTCCTGTCACTACAGGCCCTTGTAAAAAGTCCCCATTGCATGAGAAGAGGCCAGATTGAGGCATTCAACTCCTTTGAAGACACCTAGAGGAAAGTTTTAACTCTTAACAGTAGTGCCAGCACCTCTTGCCTTGCCACCAGTGTGAGGGACCATGTCTGCAGGGCAGGGGCCCCTTCACTTCCGGTACAGGGCGCAGCAAGGCAGCTGGGACAGCAGTGTGAACGGCACCGATGGGCATTGTGTCCCCTGCGTGGCAGCTGACAGGAATGAAGGTGCAGTGACTCAGGCCTGATCCTTTGTGCCACTGTTATCACTGAGAACCGACATTCACACACAGCCCACTACCGCTGCGAGCCCAAGCATGCAACAACCTCGAATGGCTGTGCTTGCTGACTACCGTGGCACCTGCCCACCATTGCAACTGAGAGGCTTCTGCTCCAGGCTCTGTGTTCTGATCACAGCCTCTTGTAAGGCAACAGCAGATAACTGAGGTAAGGCAACAGACACTTGGCCCATTTTATGGGGTTTTCATATTGAATGCTGAATGTAAATGGGTTTTTAAAAAAACTCAAAACACTTGAGTCAGTAAGGAAAGCCCTAGTTATGCTCATTAAAACTTTACCACATCACTTGTGGTCACAAGAGTCCAGTCGAGAGCTAAACCCTCCTCACTTTTCCACTTTTCCAAATTTCAAAATTTGGCTTACCCAAAAGTCGGAAAATCCAACTAGTGGCTTGTATGAACCAGATAGATTCACTCCTGATTTTGTGCAAAATTTCATTCACTTTGACCATAGCTAGCAGCATCCAAATGCCAAAATCTTCAGCTGAAATCCTGTTTCCCTCAGCAGAAATATTTATTAACACACGAAGAAACTGGCGATATGGAGAAGCTGAGTAGTCATGCAGGCTACAGCACAATTCTACTGAAAGAACTTGAAGAAACCAGTTCCTCTGCCACCAATGCCTGTAATGACAAGACTACATACATTCGTCACTTCTTTTTAATCTACAGTTTGGCATATATGAAATATGGAAATAAACTGAGCCGAGAAACAAATAAAATATGCCCAGAGCCACAAATGGGCCTTCTAATGTTTGTTTTCCTGATTTCTTCTTTCCCACCACTTTCCATCTCTGAACTGTCTGCCTGCAATGATTAAGTTGACAAATGAAGTTCTGACTACTAATTAAATTGAAAATAGCAGATATACTGTGACAGTGATCTCTCTCTCTCCCTCATACATCACCAGTAACACAGCGACTCAGCGTTGCTTTCCCGGCTCAGCTATGCCGAGCCCAGTGGCACAAAGCACAGCGGCTGACCGATGCTGAGGTGGGAGGGGAGAGAATATCAGGAGAGGAGAGAAGGAGAGTTTAGATGTGTAACTATCAAAGCCAGGAATCATCACGCTGCTGGTGCAAGTGCTGAGGAGGCACTGACTTTAACTTGTCCTGCTTTAGCATGGCAGAGTTGGTTTGCCTTCTAGGACACACCTTGTACCCCTGGCAACAGGGGATCAATGTAAAGCTCCATACATCTGTATAGGTCTAGTTTTCTCATGTCAGCCTCCCAAGCCTGCTCCTGATCTCCTACGAATTCTAGCAGTTCCATATTGGGCAAGGGGCAGTCAGTACCAGGAGAAGTAATTACAGGCAATCTCTGTTATCCGTTGGCACAGCAGTGTAGGGATCAGTTGCCTTCCAAAAGCACAAGGAAGGAAAGATATGCCTGAGCTGTAGTCACCCCTGCTTCCACCACCTAACCTTTATGGCCTTTTCTAACAATTGGAGCCATTCCCTGGACTATCTACTGTCCTAATGATTTTTCTCGTTTTGTGGTGGTTTACTTTTTCTCCCTTGATGCAGTTCTTTCTTGTCCATAAATAGCAGAAATTTGAAAGCCACTCTGAATGCTCTGATTTTAAAGAAATACTTGATGTATATGAGCTGTGAAAATTCTAATCTAAGCTATTTCTGAAGTTTGTGATTTATAGCCAAAGATAAATTTGTTCAGTTGTTCTGATTGCACCTTCTTCTTTATTGGGGTGGTCTATGGATTGTCTTTCAATATGCTGTGCAGGACATGACTCAGCCAAAAAAATAAAAGTATTTCAAGCAAAAATTTCAGTGTGCATATTTACCTGTACAGATCATACACACATACAAAAATACAAATATATTTTATGAATGGTAATAATATAATTTACATTTGAGTCAGCTGAGGGTTTAATTTTCTTCTCATTTTGGTTTCATTTGATTTCATTATTTAAATTCTTTTACAGAATTATCTTTCTGTTTTCTTTTTTAGTCACACTGAGCCACTCATTGACTTTTTTCCTCATGAGACAAAATATTTCAACAATGTTTTCCAGTATTTCTGAAAGGAAGAAAATTATAGCCAGCACAATCCTGGTTTGATGTTAATTAATTGACAACACCAAGAACAATGACAGAATAAGAAGCTGTTACCAAAAAAACCCAACTATCTCTGGCTGGTTTTATTTTTTGACTTACAGAATTTCCTTTTGATTTTGGAAAATGTAAGGATGTCCCATGTAACAGAAGCCTTAAACAAAGCTTTGGAAGTATTTAGGCATGCTTAACGAATCAGGTGCAGAGTGATACATAATCACTCTGACTGGAAGCTCTTTGGGTTAACAACTATTTTTTAACTGACTGTTCAAACAGAGCCCCACACAACAAGAGCTGTGGAGGGCGTCTAAAGCACAACCACAATGGCCAACATAATCCACACGTCTTTTAGGAAAATGCCAGCTGAAAGCCAGTTGCTGAACTGTGTGCCTATTCCTCCCTCTTCTTCTCAGTCTTACAGGAATGATGGACTCCTTTCACTCCAGAGAAACTTTTGCTGATACATAGGATGGAGAGTTGACAAGGCAGCCTGACCCATCCATGGAAAGTTAGAGAAGTGTCCATGCTGTAAAATGCTCCCAATCCTCCTCACACCTCTTCCTAGCCAATTTAGTTTGCCTCACTCCTATGCATAGAAATATACTTTGCCCTTTATTCACCCAATTTCAAGGTTATACTCAAACACGTCCTGGAAGATAAAAGCTTTAAATAATGTACATTCTCTCATTGTCCTTTTCATCGAGATCACAGGTGCATGACCTCGTCCCCCAGCACAAAATGCTGTTGTCATGGAAACAGCTCAGGATGCCAACTTGACAACAACTGACATTCAAACCAGGAGGGACACCTTGTCTCCTGCCCTCCCCCACCAAATAAGTGCATTTCAGCAGGGGCCAAATCTGCTGTATTCCTTCCTTGCCAGGGCTGGGATGTACCCTGCTGTGAGGAGGAGGTACAGTCAGCTCCAGCCCCACATGCCACATACTGCACCCCAAAAACTGCCTTGGGAAAACATCATCTGACAGTACAGCCTCATCAAGTGAGCTAAGAAGAGTATCCTTTTCTTTCAGTTCTTAGCAAGACGTGGCAGGGGAAGAGGAGGCCACCTTTCTTAATGGTTAAAACAGAGAATCTGGTCCCACATCTCTCACAGTGCCACTAAACCTTTTGGTTTCTTCCAGAGTGCCACTGGGTCACTGTTTTCCTAGAGGGAAACCCCCTCAGGACTCCGCATTTCAGTTTCCTGCCTGTAAAACTGGGATAACCATACCTACAGCAAGCATCAGATAAAGAGCCTTTAGTAATCAGTATTGCAATCCATTTTTTTCTTATTCTATTTCCAGCTGTATCGATACTTTGTGGTAATTATTCACCATTTAGCTCTTCTAATTGAGTAATAAATAGTCCAGGAAGCAGGAGATAGACTTCTAGGTAAACATGTTGAAAAAGTGGATGCACATTCCAGAGAGAAAGAAACTCAAGGGAAAGGTCTCTTATTTATTTATATTTTGTCCCCCAGGAGATTTAATTGAAAAGAACTACATCGTTAAAACACACACGCACTCCTTTCCTCCTCCATGCCCAAGGATTGAAGAACATGTGAAATTGGGATACACAACTTTAAAGGAAAAAAATAAATGGGTTTTTATATATATATATATATATTTATCTACAAGCATATACATAAATAAATATAGAGCATTGCAGCTGGGGGAAGGGAAACAAAATACACACAATGGCATTTGCTTTCCTGTAGGCCTGTGCATATTCTCGTGCCTGAACGCTGTCTTGTGATCTCTACATAACCTTTGAAACACAAGTGCATATTTCACCCTTGCAGACTAGCACAACCATTTTTTTGTCATTCCAATTTCATTTCCAGTGCGGTGTGGACTGCGGGCTCAGCAGTCACTGGAGTCTGAAGTGACTCTTGGGACCTCCTCACTGTTCTATATGCAAATGGCCCTGCACCTGGGCAGCCGAGCGGGCTTGCCGACAGTTTAGTTATGCAAATCTGATTGATCGAGAGCATATTGCAGAAGAACACACGCAGGCCTGAGACACTGGCAGCTATATTTCACTGGCTAAATTCCCGAAGAAAAAAAAAAAAATAAATGCCAAGCATTTTGATGCATATTCCTTTCAACCCCTGAAGTGCACTAGCGCTTATTTCAGTGTGTTTTCAACACTTTGCTTTAAATGTTGTTAATGCAATTTCTTGTGCAATTGCTAAATTCACAGAAGGGTTTGTTCTCTCTGCTAATAAATAAATAAATAAATCAAAACCCCAAAACAAAGCCACAAACAAAAACCTGAAACAACAACAAAAAAAGAATTACTGTGATGTCACAACACAATAGATCTGTCAGTTTATTTGAAATAATTCTCCAGGCAAATGGAGTAAATGCGGTGTTAAAGTATAATTAGGTCCTACAGTACAGAGGATTGCAAAGAAACTGATGTACTAGCACAAGTTGCCCAGACTTTATTCTTTGTGTAACAAAAGATAAAACAAACAGTGGGAATGTAGATTACATACTGTCACCCAATGTCGAAAGCACTTCTTTCTATTTACCAAACATTCTGTCTTAAAAAGGCAGAGAAGGAATAGAAAAAATAAAGGAGAAAATAAAGGAATCATCTGGGATTGGCTTAAAATAATAAATTCATTTTTATTTTAAAAAAAAGGAACGAAATAAAAGAAAAAAGACAACCCACCTATGTGTGAGCATGTGGAAACCTCTAATACACAACATGCTTCAGGCATCAAGTTAATCTTGGTTTATTGCATACAACTGATTTATCTTCATTTATAAATGAGTGGCGAGCCCTGGTTCTAATATTTGTATTTCTTGTAGTTGTGTTTATGTACTTTAATGCCTTGGGGAGCCATTTATGGTGTTAAAATAACACAATTTTTCTTCTTCTCCAGTTTTTCCAAAAGCAGACACAGACTATTTCAGTGCTTGGACACTGGTGAAGCCACCGGGAAGATACATATAATCATAGAATCATAGAA
>NW_010242906.1:13377-19488 GCF_000690775.1 Eurypyga helias | reverse complement strand
GAAGGCCCCGCCCCCCTGGGCCGCGCCGCCGATGCTCCGCCCACCCAGCCTCCGCCTCCCTCCGGGCGCTGCTGCGGGCGAGGAGGAGGGAGAGAGTTTGGGGATCCTTCCCAGGCAGGAAGGGATCCTGGCTGGAGTGAGCAGAGGATGCTTGCTGGGGGAAGAGTGGAAATGTAAACAGCAGGAGCAAAGTGGGGAGAGCAGGGGTGGGCACGGCGCTACGGACAGGAACGGGAGGGGGATGCAGCAGGACCCCTCATGAGATTTGGGTGGCAGGTTATGACAGAGCTGAAGGAGTTGGGGTGACAGTAGGAGAGGTGTTGAGGGCATCTCTGTTCCCAACTGCACCTGAAACCTTCCTTGTGGGCTGAGGGATAACTAATCCCATCATGCACACAGGTGATTCCACAGGGAACATCCATCAGCTGGAGTGGTGAGTGGCTGTGCTGAGGACCGGAAAATACAACTTGTGATGCACAACAAGGCTGGTTTCACCAAATCATTTTGCATTAAAAAAAAAAAAACCAAAACCAAGAAACAATCAGATGAAAAGACTAAATTTCCAGACCAGAGGGGTCAAAGACTGGACATGGCAGAATGAAGTTTGTCATGATCTGGGTCCAACGGATGTGGTTCAACTTTTGTTGGTGACATGGGCAAACGTCTGTGTTGGCGCAAGAGTGCAGCTCTGTGAGCAGCAATGTGCTATTCCTTACCCATTGTCATCTCCTGGTTGGAGATCATTGTTGGCGCAAGAGTGCAGCTCTGTGCTATCCTCACCCATTGTCATCTCCTGCTTGGAGATCACGGCATCATCGTATTCCTTTTTCTCTACTCAGCATGGATACGAATACAGAATACTTACTGATTTCTAGGGGGTGATTTTCTGGGACAGCAGAAAATCCCGGCGTCATCAGGGCACACCCAGCGCACAGACGGGATTAACTTCCTGTGGTTTAACGAGTTACCGTGCATCTGCAGAGCCGTCCTAACTGACCCTGTTATTAGCCCTTCCGCCCTCTGAACCAAACACGGTTGCTTTCTCTTAATATGATTCATTTTAAAAAGCAAGGGACTAAAGCACAATGGACTCTGTTTTCACAGCTCCACTGAGAGGCAGTAATTCATTAAGCCAGGTTAATTCAATCATCCAGACTCATCTGTCCGTAAATTACATTTCCCTGCTCAAACACACGGATTACCTGATCTTTTAGACACATCACAATATATTTATTCAGAACATTGCTCTTACCATTCTCGCTCACACTCAGGAGGAATTCACATTTCCACACGTTAGATATAGGGTTCATAAATCAGGCACCTTGGAAAATGTGGTCACCCCCTCAGTGGTCCCACATAAAAAGCCTGTTTTTTCAGGGTTTTAACTTTCAGGGTGGTACCCAGTGTTTTCTTGGGAGCTGCCTTTAGCGGTGTTTCTCCCCGGGGGAGGAAGGTAGGAGGTCTGGAGGGAAGATGCAGAGTTCTGCCTGTCATTTAGAAGCGGCTGAGGTGTTGAATACCCTCCTTGCATGCACTCGCCCCCTCACACCTTAAATATATCCTGTACTTTTGCAAGGATGCTGGAGAGCAGCAGCTGCTGGATTGCATCAGCATTTCCTCTGCAACAACGTTCAATTTACTCTAGGGTCTGGTAAACACTATCTTAGACCATAGGTCAGGAAATGGGTTGTCTCCCCTCTGGCAGGGTCTGACGGTCAATTAACGTCAGAGAAGATCACCAGGGGCCTGATTTTCCAAGGTGATGAGCGCATTTAGCTCCACCTGGTGTCATTGCAGTCCAGCTGCCCATCTTCACAGGAAGGAAGGCAATGGGCCTTAATGCGATCCAGGAAAGTGGTGTGGTTCAGTGAAAACAACACTGAATCAAGCATCTGCCCCTTGAATTATATTCCCAATTCTGCCACTTATCCTCCAGGTAACTAGTTCAAGTCACCTTGACTCAGTTTCCCCCCACACCACTTCTTGGGACATACTCCCTGAAGGTTATCTATGCAGCGAGTGTACTGTGCATGCACTCCTCTGCAGGGTAGTTTACTACTTTTCCTTCTTTTTCTGGAAATAATCTTGTTACAGCCAACCCAGCCTGAACTATTTGAATCCAATCAAAGAAGAAATGCATCTTTCCATCACTGAGCAAGAGAAAAATCTGGCACAACTTCAGGGTAACTACAGGAGCTTTATGTCTGCCCTGTTCAGAGTTACTGTAATTGTGCTGGCACCATTCCCAGAGCTGAGCTAAGGTCAGTGAGAAACCTGTAAATTAATAACTGTGGAGCTGACGTGATCTCTATCCAGGAATCATGTGTACATTCTTGAAGCTGTATAGGAGAAGAAAGTTATGTTTCAGTTTTCCCAAGAATGCTTAACATTTTTAAATCTCAATATCAACAATTCGCATACCTTGGACCTACATGGAGATGCTGGACTCGATTCTAATCTGACCATCACAGGAACTCCACAAAACACGTTAATCTGGATTAATTACATTGGTGTTACCCAAATGAACAGGAATAAGGTGACGCTTTCTCTGCAAACTAAGCCTAGATGGACACACTTTTCCTTTCGGGTATTATCTTACAAAGAAGAGACACGTCTGTCCTCCTGGTTTTACACACAACACCTAGTCATCCCAGTCACTTATTAATACTATTGATTAACAGCCAATTGCTGTTGCCACTTGCATGATTAATATTTAGGAATTTCCTTGTACTACTACTCAGAAACACAGGACTAGAAGGGGTTTTATGTTCAGAGGAACCAGTTTCCTGCTATTGCAGGTAATCACATCAGTCTTTTACATACCCATCAGCCTCTTCCTCCTCCTGAAAGATTTGCCCAAAGCCTCTCTCTGAAGGTTACAGACCTCCTAATTTGGAGGCTAAAAATATTTATTGCCAAGTTACACCTACTTATTCATTTGCCAAATTATTTTTCAGCTTAAAATAACTCTTCTTTTCCCTGCTATATTTATAGTGCCTACTGTCATCTCCTCTAGACATTTATTTACGAAGTCACACAAGCCATGCTCAAAATCTCCTGTCATTAAAGACAGACTTGCAATTCCTTCTATCATCCTGGATTTTCTTCTACAGCTTTTCTTTCTTGAAGATGGGTGACCAGAACAGTGTAATTTACTCCACGTCTTGTGTAGTGGAATACTCTTCTTTCTGTGCTGTAAACGTCTGGTATATCCTGGGGTCACATTATCAATGTCTCATCAAACTGGTCACTTCTAATCACTGACCATTAAGATGGGGTTCCTCGCTTTCTTTGTCCTCCCTGGTTGCAAAGACAAGTGGAATGGAAGCCCCCACTGTAGTAAAAGATTTTGCAAGTGCGTGACCCTGCACTGGGTACCACTACATTGATCCAAAGATCGGAAGGATGACAGGAGTCTGTCACATTAATTTATTTTGCTGTCACTGCACCTGTCATGAAAAGAAAGGGCAATGAGAGGATCCAATTAAAAAAACCATCTTCTCTGACTCATTGAATCCAGGCATTTGTTTTTGCTCCTTTTCACAGGCTTATGTGAATTCATAAACTGCAATCTGAAAGGAAAGCTTTGTCAGGCAACATACGGCATCTTGTACAAAGCTGTATCTTTTCAAGCTGAACTAGACCTAGAAAAACACACTAACAGTTTTTGTGGAGTATTTTAACTCACCCTGAAAGATGGGAGATCATGGTTCTCCTTTGTCCTTGCTTCTGTGAACAGGTAAACCTAACTACTGATGTCCCCAAAGCCGTACAGAAACCATGTGTGGGGTCCAAAGGTGACCACACACTCCAGAGTTCCTAAGCTAGACCCTGAGTGACAAAGCCTGTCTTCACTGCTGCATGCTTGCTCCAGGAAAACGAACACCTTTCTTGGCTTGGTGGAGCTTTGGGCTACGTTTTCAGGGTACTAGAAGGCAATTAAACCATCAAATTGCACCTTCTCATGGTGAATGGTCTCTTAGAGAGAAAGCAAGCTTAAGGCAGGCTTCAAATGTGTTGGGATAGCTCATTAGCTTAAGCCCTGATCAGATTCAGCCCTGCTGGGAGGGAAAAACTAGCGGGCTCCCACTTACGCTCAGATGGCACACCACAGGGCTCATTCTTCCCTCATACTATTGCTTTAGAAAGGCAGGTTTTGGCTCACAACAAAGTGATTCTACACAGAAGCAGCTGCATTACAGTGCAGTCAAGATGATTGATTGGGATGAAGGACATGCGGTAGCCAAGGTGAGATAGGGCACTGTATTAATATTTGAGCCACCAAGCCTGGATTTCTTCATTCCAGAAGGGCTTATCTCCTATTTCTGCCTTAGTTTTAATGAAGAGTTGTAAATAAATGAATGAAGTAATAAATAAATAAATGTAAGAGTACTCTCCTGTCCCATTTTTACAGGAAAAAGGAAACAAAAGCTTCCTTATCTGAAAAAAAAAAATATCGAGAGCCAGAAATGCATGCTTGCACTCCCTTGTTTATATAATTCCTGACTCAAGATGAATCAATGCTAACTTGAAATGCCTGTGTATAAAATACATATTATTGTTTTGTGTCTCTCTTCAAGGCCATCTACCTTTCTCAGTTTCTTTTGGGTCAAACTCTTTCCTGGTTTTGGAAAGACCAAGGATGCTATCTGCACACATTTTGAAGGGATGGCACCCTGTACCACTGTATGGGACAAGTCTGAAGCTGCCCTACAACAGCCAGATGGCAAGTTTTACTGAAGAACTGGTAGGCACAAAACCCAACGTTGTTACAACTATAGTACTAGGGGTTTCCTTCAGTTTAGGGGCATCACAGTGTCTGGTGGGATGGAAATCCTCAGCAAGAGAACGTCTTGCTGAGAGGGCTTAAATATGGCAGGCTTAAAAGAAAAATATAAAAAATGAAAAATGAATTTATGCTAGAAAGAAGTTAAGGTCAATGACTGTTTTGCCATAGTTTTTCAACATCACTTGTTCTTTGCAGTGTAAAGAAACCTGTGGCCTCACTGTGCTTTTAGGTCAGTTTTGCCAAGCAGGCGTCAGCTGTGGAATTCATCTAGCTGCCTTCAGGCAGAGGAACCAGCAGCTTTACAATGTGCATTTGCTTTTTGTGCCAATGCAAAGCCACCCCAAAATGTTACCAAATCAGAAAGATGTTGATTTATACTCAGTTCCCATCAGTGTAAGTTATAATATATGGTGTGAAGCGGTGGAGAGATTGGGGCTTTAAAAAATTAATCAGGGCAAAGCACCAGTTTGCATGCACTTTGCACAGTTCTAAGCTTACTCTGAATGCAACTCATGTACACCAAAGCTTTCAGCCATCGCTGTAACAACACCGCTGCGAGACATGCTACAGACAACAGCTCTGGCAACAGTCCTTCTCAAATCCCTGTCCTAAAGGGGAGAAAATAAGGTGGCTGGGGCACAGTCTGCAGTAGTAAAGGGAGGAGATCGGCAGTTAGAAAAGGGGTCAGGCAATTCTGCAGACTGGAACAAACGCCGCACACCCTATGCATCCCCGTGCACACCTATGTAATCCTAAGGCTGGTGTCTATAGCCTAGAAGACGTGGCTCTGTCCTGATGTGAAGAACCAAAGTGCTTCTTTTGCCTCAAGTGCCATTGCCCATTCCTGGTATTCCCAGGGGTGTTTCGGCTCTGTGATCTACCAGGTGATATGTGCTTGCATCTGGCTCAGCATCAGTGAGTGAGCTGAGCAAGGGTCAAAATGGTCCTGTCTGCTCTGTCGAAGGAACTGTGTTGGGTGTGGGTGGTGGTGGTGTTTCGTAGTTGGGCAAGGGGCCACAGGGATGGCTCCTGTGAGAAGATGCTAGAAACTTCCCTGTCTACAAGTCAGACCCACCTCTGTGATGAACATATTTAAGAGGGGAAAACACAAAAAGAGAACCAGCAGTGGAAGTGGGAACAATGGAGAGAGGAGTGGGAGGAGAGAGGAGTGGGATGTGAGCGAGACATGGCAGACACCCAGGTCAGTGCAGAAAGGCGGGAGGGGGTGCCCAGAGCAGAGGTTCCCCCACAGCCCGTGGAGAGAGGGCAGGCTGTGCCCTGCAGCCATGGAGGGTCACGGGGGGGCGAGGCCCCCCTGCAGG
>NW_010242906.1:0-13330 GCF_000690775.1 Eurypyga helias | reverse complement strand
TGACTCTGTGGGAAGCCCAGGCTGGAGCAGGCTGCTCTTGAAGAACTGCACCCCATGGAGGGGACCCACACTGGAGCAGTTAGCGAAGAAAACTGAAGCTCATGGGAAGGGCTCATGCCAGGGAAGCTCGAGGAGGACTGTCTCCTGTGGAGGGATCCCACTCTGGAGCAGGGGCAGAGTGTGAGCAGTTCTCCCCACTCGGAGGAGGCAGAAACATAAAGGGGAAAAAAACCTTTACTGGATTTGCACCTGGACTTTTGTAATATGATGGGATGTGGAGACTTGATTCATTTAAAAGTATTGCCATACTGAGATGAGCAGAAGTTCATGCATTGCATTAGCATTACACCAACACAACTCTTGCAGTGTTTGGCTCTTGCTGTTTCGTAGTGCAGGCCAGTGTAGACAGATATGTCTAAAATACTACCAAGTAGTGTGGTGACGTGTGCCCCCAACAACTCCCAACACATCACCACTGCCATAACCTGTCCTCCTTGGAGCACACAAAACAAGCTTCCACTGTCCTGCCCCACACTGGTCACTGGCTATACCGTGCTGTGGGTGTGCTAACACAGAGACATCTGTTAACAGGCCATTTGCAGTAATCTTGTGCACCAAACACTGGCAGCTGGCTACTTCCTAAGTTATCGGATGGTTACTCACGGCAGTAGTACAGGGTACAAGTTAAACTAGTGTTAAAAATACATTTACTTCTCATTCTCCTTAAAAGTCTGTGGAAATAGAAGTGTGCAGCACTCAGCTATGTATTCAGTGTCTACTAGCTAGCTCCAGGTTTGTGGAAGGCAGATTTTCCCGGGGCAGTTCACAACTTTCTTTTCTAGAGAATTGAGCAGCTGGACATATGCCTACTGCTGCTTGCATAGGACACTTCTTTCTCCTTGAGATACTTGCCTCACAACATGTCCTGTCCTTAGCAACCACGAGACTGAAATATAAAGACCAGGGGGAAATAAATAAAAAAATAAGTAAATGAATAAACAAATACCCAAACCATGGGGATGATCCCAAACCGGTTGAAGTTAAGTGATTTCAGATCACATCCACCATCTAGCCTACAAAGAAGTGCCAAACTAACCTTAGGCTATTGGGTTTCCCAAAACTACCACCTCCACAAAGACCATATTTATAAAATGTTGCTCTGTTGACTGACAGCCTTTGGAAGAACTCCTGGCCAGTGATCACTAAAATGAAATCCTTGTTCCAGAAGCATGCTTGGCTGCAGGAAGAGTGCAATGAAACAGTTGGCTGCTGCCTGCAATGAGCACAGAATCCTAAAACAGAGTGAAAAACCTTGTTTGTCACTGTCAACATCCCAGCAAGGGCGGATCCTGTACCACTCCACACACCATGTTTGTGATCACATGCTTGAATTGTTTCCTCATCATTTATCCAGCAGCTACCTAGGAAATACGTATAGGGAGTATCCCACTACTTGCAAGCACAACTTCCTGATACGTCCATTTTTTAACCAGGATGTTATGCAAACAGCTGCTGAGAAACAGAGGTCTCTGGGACCACCATACCCTGCTGATAATTCTGGAAGCCTGCCTGCTGTGTGGCACGCTGCATGGCTAAGATACATGAGAACCAGGGCTGCTTGTTCCAGAGGCACACTCCCTGTGGATGCAATGGGCATGACCGAGGAGCAGTAGGGCTCAGGTGGCTGATCAAGATTGACAGGGACTAAGGCTAATGGCAAAGCTCTGTCTGGATAGAGAGATAAAGGGCGGAAAATAAATAAAAAGCAAGAGTTAATCTAGGGAATATTTCATCCATGGTCCCTGAAATACCACAGGTAAGAAAATATCTTAGAGCAGAAAACATCTCCAACTTGGACACAGTGACATCTGAATGCCTTTCATCCAGCAAATTCACAATGCTGTTTATGCGGGAACTTTAGATCATCTTCCCTGCTGCAGCATAATATCTGCTTAAGCCTGACATTTTAAAATATCTCTGCCACATGGGAATGGGCAAGTGACTCGGTACAAACATGCAGACCTCAGCCCAGCCCTTTGATAGGTGCCATCATATCCCAGTACAGCTTGTGAAAGCAACAGCTACCATACTCTTCTGGAAAAAAGCATGCCAGCCAGAGGGTAGGTCTGCTTGCCCATCACTGCACCTTGCATTACAGTTTCTGTTACCATCTAGGCTATCTACAGGTGTCAACCCACCTACACGGGAGCTGCTCAAGGGTCTGGGACAGCCCTGAGGAACCGTGGCCTTGGGATGAGGTGTGCTGCTCGCTGCCGTACCAAAGCCAGCGGAATGACGCCTCAGAACAAGGTGCAATTTTTGTGTCAACAATGGGATCATTAATTTGAGTGTCAGCAGGCTTCAGATCAAATCCCTTCCATGGAGCCATGCAAAGGGAGGAGGAACGTATTTTTTGTGAGCCTAAAGTTGAGCTCCCCTGCTCTGGTCTGCAGCACACAGACAGTGAGAAGTGCGTACAGACAGAAAGGTCTCTGCTCTCTAAGCCTGCCTGGCTCCGTGCCCAGGCTTCAAATGCAGCCTGCGAGGGTTTGGCTAGACACAATTTGATGGATACTGTGTGGGAGCTGGAGGCAAGATAAGCCAAGAAAATGAGGGATGCACCTGTCAGCTGATCTATTTCTTCAGATTTTTAATGCAAACCCTTCATTTCTGTAAATATACTCTGCATGCTGCTATATGGGGATGGTTGTAAGTGAGAAAATCAAAGAGTTTTTAATCTACAGACAAAGTTCCTTACACATGATAATAACATCCATGTGATAAATTCATTTATTTCTTCAAACAGGTAATAAATTTCATGTCAGCACAGCAATCCCTATTTATCCCATTCTTTGACCTCCCCTGCAATATGTCCATTGAGTCTTCTCTACTTGCACCGCTTTTAACTTTATCAAGTGCCTTAAGCCCTCTGAATTTTGATCATCGATTCCCAACAACTGCAGTGATTAAACTGAAGCCTGAACCATCCCCATTAATAAAAACTCACCACTTGCCTTTTCTGCAAATCAGATTTCAAAAGCACTCCTCTCCTCTTCCCCCTTGTCTGGCTCTGACTGAAAAAAAAATATGCAGAACCATTTGCCAGGGTTAATTTTTAATAGTGCCCTCGCTGCCGCAGTGAATGAAGTCATTTATTATCCAGCAGGCAGCATGCTAACAGGCTATGCAATAACAAATGCTAGAGGAGGTGACTCAGGAATAAGCAAGCAGGCAGTTTTACATTCCCACCTGCCAGATGGCTCAGCACATAGGGCCGAGCACGGCGTTTCGATTTACCCTATGCTTGCGTCTTCATTGGAGGGACACCTGGATTCAAGCCACGGAGCTAGCGAGGTGTCTTTGCTTTGTAATCATGTGCAAGGCATGAACATAACAGAGTCTGTGTGACCAGCCCTCCCCTCTGCCTAGGCACTCTTTTCCTCTAAGGAAGGAGGTTAATACTCCTCCTAGGCAGTCATCCCTGCTGCGGGAACATGTCAGCCCAGGCAGTTTGGCTCTAAATAACACTTTGTGATCTCAGGCAGACTGGAGCTCAGCCTACCTACCTGTAAAACAGGTTTAATGGTAGCTGGCTTTTTTCTAGAAAAGCTAGGAGGATTAATTACTTCATGTCTGAGATTACCCGATGAGAACTGCCCAGTGGCAGACAGCATTTTTAAAGAGCGGCTGGAAATCAGGGCCAGAGCAGGTTGGCAGCCCCGTGAGCAGGTAGCGATGACCACAGAAGCAGCACTGTTCTTGTCTCATTAGCCAAGATCCTCAGAAACGCTGGGATGCAGATGATTCACAAACCAGAAAGTGCTTCTGAATTACTTATGAAGCAGGAATCATACTGATCTTAGCGCCCCGAGGATTGGGCTGCAGAATCCCTTTTGCCATCTCTACAGCATGAAATGCAGTGGTAATGTAGGGTCCTCTCACCCATCACTCCTGTTGGGCTGCAGAATCCCTTTTGCCATCCCTTTTGCCAGAATCCCTTTTGCCAGCGTGAAATGCAGTGGTAATGTAGGGTTGTCTCACCCATCACTCCTGCAGTTTTGCCTCCACAGCGTAGCCCAAAGGCCACTGAAGGCCCTGAATCTTGCCCATACCTGCAGTAAGCTTCAGATCGACCTCAGTAAGCCAGCAGGAACATGCTGTAACAAGTTCACCGGCATGTGCTGATCACTGCAGGAGAGCTGGTATAATTCAAAAACCAAAAACAAGGAAGATCTTGACTAAAGAGGCCGCAGCTTCCTGCTTAGTCCTCACTGGAGCACACCAGTGCTGCGGAAATGGGGGAGCAGAGCAGTTCTGACCCAATTCGCTCTCCTGTGCGCCATCCAGGAGAAGCTAGAGGAAGGGTATTGTATTACTCTTAATTCACTGTGATCGTGTAAGTCTTCCAAATCCCACAGCCAGTAAGCTTCGATGATTAAACAGCTTACTGAAGGGAAACTACAGCTAACACCTTCTACGCTTATCAAAGCGTATTGCTAATGGGGACTGGGAAATCACTCAGTGTTAATACAACATCTGTAGATTAACACTAGCTCACTCTTGTTTTCATAGTCAATGGCTGAAAATCCATCAATATCTTGGATTCACGTAGCATTTCTGATCTGTGTTTTGGTACATTAGCATCAGTAGTTCCCCAACTGGAGTCCACTGACTGGAGGTGGAAAAGGCAAAGGCAAGAGCCTGAGGCCAGAGAAGAAATTTGCACCATGGTGATTTTGGACATCTCAGCTCAGGATCTTGCAGGAGGTCTAACTTCAGAAAGGTTTATCACTGGCTCCCTGAAAGCCATCAGACAGTATCTGCTTTGTACACACGTACACTTACACCACTGCTGAGCTAATGAACACCTGCCTGAAAAGTTACCCCAGGAACGTGCAACGGCCCTGAAGCAGTCCTGCGAGATCCAAGTGACTGCAGGTCCACTTCTGCATTTCACCTTCCCTGATGGATAAACAGCAGAAGAAAGGGGACGACTGAACTGCAGAGAAAAAATGATGCTGGTAGTCCACTTTACAGCATCAGTGTGAAAAAGATCTTTAATAAGGAAAGGGGGAACTGCCAGCAAAAAGAGAATCTGTGTGAAACAGGTGTAGAAGTTCTCTGGAGAGATCAACTATGTCACCTCTCTGAAGGCATGATTTCTACCCCTGTGCTGCTCCTGAAGGTGTTTGCATGGGAGAACTATGCCCTCACTGATACTACGGGTCTCTCAGGACAGCCTAGATAGGAGTGACCAAGAGTACAGCCTAACTGTTAAGGAGATCTTCCGATATCTAGCCTGAATCTCACTTGATGTGGGCATACCGCTACCACCATAAGCTCACGGGGAGCTGTATAATTCAGGATCTCTAGCTCTGATGGCAAGCAGCTGCACTGCAGGACAGTCTTCCTTTGCTATGGATAACATGAAGGCTGAGGTCACCAATGGACTTTGTTACTGCACCAAGGCAGACTTTAGGTAATCACTGAAAGGGATGAAGGACGAGCTGCAAATGCTCCACATGAGCATCAGGAAGAGACTGCCACAGAGGAAAGCAGCTCTCCATAATGGAAAGGCAAGCTTTACTAAGGATGGGTACAGGAGTAGAGCGTACCCTGAAGACTCAAGAACAGCACTTTACTAAGGATGGGTACAGGAGTAAAGCGTACCCTGAAGACTCAAGAGAAGCAGAGAGATGGTGAGAAGGCTGGATTCTCTCCTCCTGCTCAGTCTACAGGGTAGCTACATTTTATATGAGTACTGCTTTGCATCAGATTTACTCACTCACAAAGGTGGGAACCAAGGTCCAGAGCAGCTCCTTACAGAAGAAGGAACGCCAGCATTTAGTGAAGGACTTGACAGAAGAGAAGGCTCAGCAGCTTGAGTTTGATGAGGAGGGCTGCGTGGCAGGAAAAGAGACAATGTGCAGCCAGTACATTAAAAAGCAATCAAAGGAAAAGAAACCAGTAGTTTAACTGGATAAACACAAATGTCTTTAATTCTATCTAGTTCTACCATGTGTGCATGCCTGAATCATGCTGCGCAACACTGCTTTGAAATTTCTGCGAGAAACAGATGTAGTTAGCAATTGTTCCTCAGCGCAAAGGGGAAGAAAATCAGCATTAGCTGATGAAGAAGCAAGAAGATTCCTTTAAAAAGAATAAGAATAAGAATAAGAAAGAATAAGAATAATCTTAGTGTCTCCTCCAAGAGAACTTGTGGGATGGTCTGAGATTTCAGTACAAACTCATCTGGTACAAAGAGGCCTTGAATTACACAGATAAATCTGTTGCACATCAGTGAATGCAGAAATGACACAGAATGAGAGAGATTGCTTAGCAACTCATCCGGTTTCCACTCCTGGAAATCTGTCTCCTGCCAGAACAAGTGACACAGATGACCCAGAGCGTGGCAAGTGATGAAAACTGTCCCATAAGGAAACTGGTATTGTGCAAACTGCAATGTGTTCAAACTTTTCTGTAGAGTTTAAAAATGAAAATCACACAGAACCTAAATATCATGAGGGCTTGTTGGTAAAAAATAAGGCTTTCAACTTCCAAAGACCTGAGTTCCTGCTGTATGAAGACAAAGGCGAAAACCTCCCTCAGAGGGCAGTGTTCTGAGGATCGGGCTCCAAGGGAATGATGATGTTCAGTTCAAGTTGACAGCTAACAAAAACTGCTGTATGTATGCCAGCAAACCACTCTCAGGGCAGTCAGTGTGGCTCCCAACTTGCAGATTTCTGCATTACCAGACCTCCCTCCCTATGTGACCCTTGCTGATCTACACTGGCAGGCCCAGCAAAGAGCGGAAGGAGACATGGAGCCTCACCAACTCTGGTCACTATTGGTCAGGTGGGGGCATTTCATAAAGGAATTGGTGTCATTTTTAAGTAACTCAGACTCTAGACTCACCACGTGATCAGTTACAATCCCCAGGAAAAAAGCATAAAAAGTCAAGAAGAACATTTGTTGGGGACTTAAGCAAACACCCACAGGAACAAACAGGACAATTTCTGTAGAGGGCAGTGTGCTTCAGATCAGACTGAAACTAGAAGGCAGTTGTAGAAGGCGACACTGCTTGCAAATACATTCCAGGAGATCTAATTCTGTATCTCATCTTCTCCCCTCTCCCCAGCAAAATCTGAAGTCCAAACATCCCACCATGCACTCAGGTGAGGGCTTCACATTACTGACTACTGCACATCATGTGTAGGGAGATACGACTGTTGTTCATTCCGATGGTGCCTCTATGAGGAGGCTGAAAGGGAGACCCACTGGAAATGACCAGTCCTTGAATTACGTCTTTGTGTGTGTGTTTGTGTTGGTTTTTTTAAAAAATAAAAAATAAATCAGCAGTTGTCTATATTTTTAAACCGTGGAAAACAGACCTCCTTCCACTTCCAAGCTCTGATTACAAAGCCTTTCCCTTCTGCGACTCCTCTCTGAAAGTTTCTATTTTCAGTTCATAACTGATCACATCCAACTAGTAGCAAAATTCATTTCAGACAACAGGAATCTTTCCTCTGCCTAGCTTTGGTGGAGCATGGGCCAGACACCTGGCAAGGCACTGCCTGGTTTCCATGCTTATTTCAAAAAGGAAAAATGAGAAAGACCCTGTCCTGCATCAGATAACCCTCTGGGACTGATCATTTTGGTTTGTCCACCCAGAATCATCTGCGATGTTTCAAATTGTTTGGTTCAAAGAGGCCTGAGCACTCTATTTAGGAGAATTATTCCAGTCTTAATGTCATTATTCTGTGGATGAAAACCAAAGTAGTCACACTCACTGGCTGGGTCATCTGAAGCAATGTGATGTTTTTGGAGATGATACAGAGGAAGATTCTGTTGATTAACTGAGGGTTGATTAATTAATTCGGGGTTTTGTTTTGATAATTGATTACTGCAGGAGATCTCTCCAGGTCAGTGCCCATCTTAAAAAACCCTTTGAAATCAGGACTGACTAGTTTTCTTTTTTCCTCTGTGGGATCTCTCAGTTGGACTTCTGCTTCCAAGTCTTAGACATCTCTGACAGTCCCAGGCCCTTGGGATAATGGTACCTGCTTGCAGAATTTTACAGCTGTGATGTCTCTCTTGGTGTGATCTGCAGTAAGGATTAACCCACAGACTTTTCTCAGTCTCTAGGAGACTGTGTTAAATTATAGTGTTTAATAGTTTTAGCATGGTTTCTTTGTAATCGATGACTTTCATTTATCTCATGGTTTCTTTGTGCTGCAGAAGACCCAGATTTTCCCCATAGTCTTTTTATAGTCAGTCGCTCACAGTATAACAATTCATTGTTGGGAGTAAACTCTAGCCTTGCACCTCTGCACAGATTTATAGACACCTTAAGAGCTTCTCTCAACGGCTGCTTTCCAAGTCATGCTATTGTTGGGGCATGTGATCCAGCAGTATTTTCTCTACAGCCTCACCAGGAAGAGGATTGTCCATGAGTCACAATAATTTTACCTGTAAACTCAGCGAAGCCCCCAGGCAGCTCAGAAAGCTGGCCACTGTTTCTCAAGCCTGACACTACCATATCAACAGCCTAAACGTTAACTGGCAGAGAGTGTTTTTAAAATAGAACAGGGAGCATACACTTCATTCCATCACACAGTTGGAGTGTCTAGGGATTAACAAACTTGCAATTTTTCCTTCACTTTTCAAGACTGTCCTGCAGAAGGCATCCTTTCCAGCTCGGGAGTAAAGCAAACACTTTGTGTATACCCTAGACCCACTCCAGATTTACAAATGAGCCTATTCTAACCACCAGCTTCAGTGACTACATGCAAATGTAACAGTTTTCAAAATTGTCCTCCTCTGAGCTAACCGAGCTCAGTTTTTATTTCCTCCCACAGTGATAATTCTGAGGGCTTCCCCGCTCTGCCCTTAGCCAATTCCCTTAGCCATTTCCAAATTCTTTCGCCAGCACAAATAAGCTGTGTAGCAATGAGTCGGCCCTTCCCAGAAGCATCCCTGTAAAGAGAATGGGTTTGAAGACAGATTCTGCAAGTCTATTCCATCCTCTGTTACAGGTTACACCAAAATACTCCCAGATCTAGAGAGATTTATTCCACTTCCAAAAAAAAAAAAAAAAGGAGGTGGTGGGAAAAGAATGGAGACTGTCAGAGAATGGAAGCCAAATTAATTTGAGAAGAAACTGGTTCATCCCTTACTGGCATTGCCAGAGTTGTGTCATCTTGCTGCGGAAATGGATTTGGCCTTGTATTTCTGAGAATCCAGGCTTGTTTCAATTCTTTTGAACACTTCCTTCTTTCCTTCTGACTGCACTTCAGTTTTGATTCGAGTATCAGATAGGCCCATGAGGCATCTGACTTGCACCAAATAACATGACCTTCTACTAGCAGGTTCTGCTACCCAGATGATGCACAGCCCACCAGTGAACAAAAAGGGTAAGGTCTCAGCTTCTTGCCTTGCTATGGCAACAAAGCACCTTGTGATGGTAATTTTTTTTTTCCTGTTTCATAAGCTGGTTGCCATGGCAAGTTACTTGTGTTGCACTGTCAGATAGTAAAAGGAAACAATCTGCATCCTCTAGAAAACTCAAGTTTTTAAAATCTATTGTGTATCAGTTTGCTTTCAGCCATGAGACTTCTCATTCTCTAAGCTTAGGGAGATACAAGCAAGAAAAACATTCCAGTATGGGCAAAGATATACCAGGCTTCTTGAGTCTGGTGTATCTGCAGGAGGAATAAATTAAAACCCATGAAGAATATGGTGCTGTGGGGAAGCAAAACTCATGGGGATATCTGCTTCTCTCAGTATGCTCTGAGAGACGATGTTAAGGAGAACACAGTGATAGGTTTCCTTCCAAACACTTCAGGAAGGTTTGAGTTACATAGAAAAAGTATGCACTCAGGAAAATGGACTAGCTGACTGCAAGGAGAGATCAAAAGGCATGGAAGAACCAGGAAGCAGTCTGCAATTAAAAGTCAAGTGAGCTTGTAGATACGGAAAAGTAACGGGAGACTCGGAACAACAACAGCAACTGACATCACTAATCTACCCTCTGTGTCTGCTGAGAACTGATACACCCTTAAGTATATCAAAAATATATGATGTATATCTGGATGCACTCAAGTATATATCCTCGTAAAGCTAAAAAATTATTTGATGATGATTTTGATAATCACAAGAAGTTTTCATGGTTTTTTGGGTGTTTTTTTTAGCAGGAAAGAAAGAATTTCTTGACCATTGCCTGGAGTTTTCTACTAGAAATAATTCTAAAACAGATTAACTTTTCAAAAATGTCGGGGGTAGCCTTGATCTATAGCTGACAAGCAAGTTCAGTTGCTACTTAAGCTCTTGGCATAAGTTTGTTTGTCGCAGAGCAGAGAGCTAAGCTCACGCCTTGTCTATGACTCCCCTCTTGCAGAGGTGAAAGGGGGAATGACAATGTCACAGAATTATTTTTTGGGTCACAGCACGTACAAAAATCAGTGATGTACATTTCCAGACTGAATTTAGAGTGCTGTTACAACAAGTCATGATGGGCTATACATGTCCATGACTCATAGCCTCCCACCTGCAAGTTACATAGTTTGGTGAAGACGATCAGGAAAAACTGAAGGCATGGGAATGACAGAACAGTTTTTCAACCCCATTGCAGATTTTGTTTTGGAACTATTACTGTGGCAGTAAGGATCTTCTGAGATTCCACAGAGCTGCATATTTTAATTTGCCTGCCTTGAGGTCTGTCATCAAGCACAGGAGTTGCACTGGTGCCTGGTGGATAGCTGGAGGAGTTTGTTGCCAGTCCAGCTGGAGACACCATGGGATGAGTTAGCAGAGTAGTTAGTAGACTAAACTACCTTCTTTCAGTGGCATTTCCACTGCTGTTGCTATGGCACTGCACATCCCATGTTTAAAAAAGAGGGTTCTGTCTTCCAGAGGCCTCAGATAAGCCAGACATTTTCCTAGAATTAAATTCTAAGAAGAATCTGTCCAGGCAGAATGACTTTTTACAAACAGAAGGGGCTATAACCTCAGCAAGTGTAAATCTGCCCAGCTTTGCCAAAAACAGTGGAGCTATGCTGCTTTGCCACAACTGAGGATCTTGTCCCAGTATTTTGCTTTTTTAATCCAAAAAGAGAAAGGGGGAGAAGACAAACTACATCCCTCTCTGTGTCCTTGCAAGTTTGTGTCATCACCCCTATGTGATTGTGTCCCCGCCAAGCCAGTGCTGCCCCCCCACCCCGCAACCCCTTCTTTTCTCAGCCTGGAGAAGGGAAGGCACTGGGGAGACCTTATATAGCACCTTCCAGTACCTGGGGAGGCTACAAGAAAGTTGGGGGTAGGGGGGCTTTAACAAGGGCAGAGAGTGACAGGACAAGGGGTAACAGGTTTAAACTGAAAGTGGGGAGATTTAGATTGGACATCAGGAAGAAATTCTTCCCGCAGAGGGTGGGAGCACTGGGACAGGTTGCCCAGAGAAGCTGTGGATGCCCCATCCCTGGAAGTGTCCAAGGCCAGGCTGGATGAGGCTTGGAGCAACCTGGTCTAGTGGAAGGGGTCCCTGCCCATGGCAGGGGGGGGGGCTGGATGAACTTTAAGGTCCCCTCCAACCCAAACCAGTCTGTGATTCTTTGATTCTATGATGCTGTGTATGGTTATGACTCACCAATACGTGATTACACCTCTGTCTTCCAGCGGTCTGCAAACAACAAGTAGTCCTCAGATATCTTATATCCTGATGTGATCTGACACTGAAGAATGAGCAAGAAAGAGGCAGTTTCAGTCTCATCTTCCGTGTTTCTTGGTTCTTGTAGGTTGCTGAGAAGCCCAAGAAGCATGCAACTCATGTTCAGCCATAGCCGTGTCTATTCCACTACCCATTTGGTTCTTGCTCCCTGCTAAGTTCTTCTGGGCCACATAGGTACTAGAAAATATGAGCCCACTTTCAGGGCACTTCAAAAAGCAAGATTTCTGCATGCTCCAGTACCCTGCCTGTTCGCCAGAAACAGCCAAAACAAGACGAGACAGGTAGCCCAGAGAGGCGGTGCGCCGTGTATATGTGTGTCTGCCTGCGAAGAAACCCATCACCTTTGTGTGTGCTGCTGCTCCTGCCACTGGCTTCCTCAGGAGAGATGCTGTGTTCCTGCGAGCTACGGTCCGTGCTTCTGTGGAGAACTGAGAGGTCGTTCAGCATCAGGAGGGCTTGTTAGAGGCAAGCAAGGAGTTTCAAGGTAGGTTAAAGGTTCAGCCTTTTTGTTTGGACCTGTCTGCGTGCTGGCTTTTAGAAAGTGCTCTGGCAGGTTTGTTTGTGCTGGTGCAACACATCTGAGACCTGAAAAAACCTGCACAACTTTCTCAACGGGTATCCTTAGAATTCACTTAATCTACTCTCACTACAAGCTCTGCAGGGTATGAGCTTTCCTTTTATTACGTGTCAAGCGTAGTATCTAGAACAATGGTTTCTAGATCCATTTTCAGATTACCAGATACTTTTCTAATGGAAACAATAAATTGTGGCAGCGTGCTTGAAAGGTACATAAGAGTGAACTGTGCTTGTCCAGTAACCAGGAATGCATACATTATTTGGCATCATATTCTGCATCAACGCTTGACCACTTCTGCATGGTCCTGGAAGACAAGGTGACTATGCAATCCACTATTCACTTTCCAAAGTAACAGGGGAATCACAGTGCCTAATAGCAGAAAGTACCTGGTAACACAGGCATACTGTGACACGATGGGAAGTGCTGCATTGACAGACCTGTATTCCTGGTATGAAGCTTGAGTCCGTCAAGGTTTACTAGCTCCAATTTAGCCGTGCTCCTTGTGGGACCCAACCAGGATCAGACAGAGCCTCTCGCCATGCTCAGACCTTTGTAATTGGAGTAAAGCTGCTCATGCAGTGTGGATCTCAGCTAAGCTTAATTGGACCCCAGCTGTCTTATAGAAAGTCAAATCAGGTGTCTTGTCTTTCGTTGCTTGTCAAAACCACTCCTGAATAATTTGGAGTCGTCTGTTTTTCTAGGCATTTCCAGGGGCCAGATAAAAGTGCCCTGTGAGCTGGATTCAGTTTACAGGTTATCAGCTAGGGGCTGACCGTTAATAAACCCTAGTTTCACCAGTCTCTGGTCTTCCTCCCCAAAATGCGCTGTCTGGGAGCCGAAGAGAGCAGGTCAGACCCTGTGGTGTGGTGTGGCCTTGGCCGTCGAGGGCAGGGCGAGGGCTCTCCCTGCCGCGTTACCTGGAAGGCCGTGCCCTTTCGCCGGCAGCAGCCCTGCTCGTACGGCCGGCCGGAGGCAGGCGGGCAGCGGGCTGGCAGGCCCGGGGACACCCGGAGGGTTAAGGTGATCTCCCA
>NW_010242905.1:28507-35561 GCF_000690775.1 Eurypyga helias | reverse complement strand
CAAAGCTCGTAGGTTTTCCTTTTTTCTGATAACCCCCTTAAGGTGATTTTGACCTCTCAGCTTTCAGGCAAAGGTATTAAAACAGCTCACTGCGAATTGTTTAGGACATAGACCTTCTTCTTGATAAAGACAAAAAATATTTCCAAGAAAAGGTTGGAAAATCTGGCTGTAGGATAAGGTACATAAAGCAGGAGTTGATCATCCTTCAAACGTAGCCAGCCTTCCCATAGCACCATATCCATCCAAGTGCTAAATGAACACCAAATAGTGAGTGACTAACATCCCTGCAAAGTCAGTTAATATTCTTACATCCCCTTTCCAAAACTGTACGACAACATTTTGGCCCCCAGTGACACCAGTGGTAAAATTCTCATTGATTTCAGCAGCGCCACGAGTTCACTTAGGGAATTTGATGATTCATGTGAAGTCCACACATCTAATCAATGGCTAAAGCAAAAGAACTCAACCTGTGTGGGAGGAGGTACTTTGGTGCCAGAACAGTTTGCAATGGCCATGCTTTGGTAATTCTGCTCTGCTTCTGGTATCAAAGAGATTGTGTAATCCCATTTTTCTTTTTCTCTTAGAAACCTGCTTTCTGTTAACATTGTTGTTAGCCTGTTGTAGTTGTTAGCCTCTTGCAATGAAAGTATGACTTTATTTATTAAAAAAAAATAAGACAGTCTGTATGCCTGCATCTCTTCCTGTGGGAATTTGATCAAATTTATCTTTACAAATGCAGAAATAATTCCATTCAGAAGAGAATCCAGAGATATTGTTGTGTGTGTGATAGCCAATGCTTTGTTTCAGAACTACAGGAAATTGAGGCTCCATTTTCCAGCACTGAGGCTCTTCCCCCCTAACTAAAGAAGCACATAAACCTTTTCACAAAACGTCTCATCTTCTCCCTGCCTGAAGGCTTTTTCAGCCATCTCTGGCTCCAGGTCATGTCCTTCTAGTGTCTTGTCAGCTTTGAGATTGTCTCACCTTTTCATTCCTTTTCTCCTTTGCACTCGCTCATTATCTCTCGCCTTCATTCTCAGCAATCTAGTCTCTGGTTTAGGTAAATGTCAACTTTCCTCTCCACCGGCATGAAATGATATTTTAACATTTATGTTCTTGCTTTGCCTCAACTCGTAATTAAAATGGTCAAATTAGCTATTTCATTAAAGTCGACGGCCTGACTGCTAACAGAACCCCTCTTTTAGCATAATTTAACATCAGCATACAATGCAATGAAGGTACCCAGCACTTAACATAGTTCAGCATCAGTTGGAATAGATACCAGTTAGCTCTGAACCTTACTGAAATCATCTGACACAACTGAGCTGCAAAAGGTTGTCTTACACTGGTTGCTGTAATTTAAAAGCATCCAGGACCAAGTATTCTACTGCCTCCACTCAACAATATCACACAGTTTGTCTTGGCTTCTGTTCCAGATGTCTGAATTCAGCACAACAGCCGTCTGGTATGAATTGAGATTACTTTAACCTACATTCTTACCCTCCTGCTCCTAGTGGTGGCCCTTACTCTTTCTGCTCATGGTGTTGGTTAAAAAAGGTTTAAGATGGTCAATAGATATCCCATCAGCATGAATAACCAGCAAGCAGTGCTTCTCTGCCCATGACCTCCTTTTCCATGAGGCCTAACACAAGACCCCTAATATAAGAGCTGGATCAAGCAGTTCATTTAAAATTACTGTATTGATTCAGTGCCTAGGAGAGGTCCATGAAGGTTATGGAAAGGCACTAAAAACAACTGTACTGTAATGACAATGGGTCTGAATAGTGACACACATGTGCCGACAGTTTCCTTGAAAGGCTAGGTGAGCACACACAGGGGAATAAGGGCTTTGGTATTTAACAGTTGCTTTATTCTTTGCCTTTGCAAAAATGAACCACTTGATACTGATATATTGCTTGCCTTTTCAGAAATTAAACACTGTATTGGGTTTGCATGTCAAGGTTTTGGTAGCGGTTGGGGTGCTACAGGGGTGACTTATGTGAGAAGCTGCTGGAAGCCTCCCCTGTGTCTCATAGAGCTAATGCCAGCCGGCTCTAAGACAGATCTGCTGCTGGCCGCGGCCAAGCCCATCAGCAACAGTCATAACACCTCTGTGATAACATGTTTAAGAAGGGGAAAGAAAACTGGGAAAAGAAAATTGCAGCAGAGAGAGTGAAATATGAGAGAAACAACTCTGCAGACACTAAGGTCAGTGGACAAGGAAGGGGAGGAGGTGCTCCGGATGCCGGAGCAGAGATTCCCTGGCAGCCCGTGGTACAGACCATGGTGAGACAGGCTGTGCCCCTGCAGCCATGGAAGGTCACGGGGGAACAAAGACCAACCTGCAGCCCAGGGAGGACCCCACGCCAGAGCAGGGGGATGCCCAAAGGAGGCTGTGACCCTCTGGGCAGCCCACGCTGCAGCAGGCACCAGGCAGGAGCTGTAGACCCATGGAGAGAGGATCCCAGGCTGGAGCAGGTTTGTTATGAGGACTCGTGACCCCGTGGGCAGGAGCAGGCTGCTTCTGAAGGACTGCACCCTCTGGGAGGGACCCACAGTGGAGCAGTCTGTAAAGAGCTGCAGCCCATGGGAAGGGCTCATGTTGGAGAAGTTCATGGAAAACTGTTTCCCATGGGAGGGACCCCACACTGGAGCAGGGTCAGAGTGTGAGTAGTCCTCACCTGAGGAGAAGGGCGCAGCAGAGACAACGTGTGATGAACTGAACCCCCTGCACTGCTCAGGGAGATGGGGTAGAGAAAATGGAAGTAAAGTTGAGCCCAGGAGGAATGGGAAGGGCTCATGTTGGAGAAGTTCATGGAAAACTGTTTCCCATGGGAGGGACCCCACACTGGAGCAGGGTCAGAGTGTGAGTAGTCCTCACCTGAGGAGAAGGGCGCAGCAGAGACAACGTGTGATGAACTGAACCCCCTGCACTGCTCAGGGAGATGGGGTAGAGAAAATGGAAGTAAAGTTGAGCCCAGGAGGAAGGGAGGGGTGGGGGGAAGGTACTTTAAGATTTGGGTTTGTTTCTCTTCTACTTCAGTTTTATTGGTAGTAAATTAAATTAATTTTCCCCAAGTTGCATCTGTTTTGCCCATGACAGCAATTGGTGAGTGATCTCTCCCTGTCCTTATCTCGACCGCCAAACTTTTCATTATATTGCCCCTCCCCCATCCAGCTGAGGAAGGCAGTGATAGAGTGGTTTTGGTGGGCACCTGGCCTCCACCCAGGCTACCCCCACCACAACCACTCAGTACTGATAACAATAACTGAACCAAGCATGCATTCTGAGGGATTTGGTATCCTTTTCTATCTAAGTGTGACCCATAAAGAGTGAATCTAATTTTACACAGACAAGTGTAATTGCAATTTTACACACACAAGTGTAATTACTTGTGTAATTAAACACAGACAAGTCTGAATACTAATGATTATACTGAGGTCTTGCTGTTCACACTGTGGAAGAGGGGAGATGAGACAGAGAGCTGAGAAGCCCCTTGGACAGCTAAACCTGGTGTTCATACTGCGTTGAGAGGGATGGAAAACCACCTGCCCTAAACTCATCCTTCAGCCACATGAGCAAATCTTGTCCCTCAGGACTTCAGTATCAGCAAGCAGGCAGTGTGCGTCAGGTGTTCTGCACTACTGATGCCATTAAGGGCCATGGTACTGTAACTGTATATCCTCAATGTCTATGCTAATGTCATCTGAAGATTCCTCCTTGGAAATTACTGTCATTACAGTGTCTAGTGTAAACCCCTCTGAATATATCCTGTTATTACATTGCATATGGTATGGTCTATACAGCAGATTTACCTCCCAAAGAACAAATGCACTGCAGTTTCAGTGGGATGTGATGTTTTTTTCTTCCTTTCCTGTGATATTCTATATGAGAATATTTTAATTCCATGAAAGTATTGGCAAATTGCAGAAAGTCATGCATATTTGATACAGGTTATGTGAGCACTGCATGCACACACAGAAGTGGCAGTCAGAGTGAGGGCTAGGTGTTTTGGAGGAGAGAATGAGAGCTTGGCTGTAATGAGAAATGTTACAGACAGAAACCATCCTATTCATTAACTGTGTTGCTGTTTCCTTTCTTTACTTTTATGTTTTCATGTGTCCTATCTCAATGACTTCTGTGCTGATGAGTTTTGCCATTAGAAGAAAGTATAATATCCTAATTAGTAATTTGATAAGTAGCTCTTGTTTGGACATAACCTTATACTGTCAAGTATTTCATCCAGAGTTTCATATTTACCCTTAGTAAAGCTGAAGTTTTTATTAACTACCTAGCGGGTGCTTATAGAAACAATGGAGCCAGATTCTCTCGGGAGTGCACAGTGAAAAGGCGAGAAGCAATGGGCACAGGTTGGAGTGAAGGAAATTTCAGCTATTTGCATGGAAACATTTTTCCCAGTGAGGGTAGTTAAGCACTGGAACAGGTTACCCAGAGAGCCTATGGTATCTCCATCCTTAGATGTTGGAGGGGACCTCAAGCAACCTGACCAACAGCCTTGCTTTGAGTGGAAGGTTGAACTTGACACCTCTAGAGGTCCTTTCCAATCTATAGTAATCCCTGATTCTACAGTAATCCTGATTACTGATACTTCTGAGACAATTTCTGTGTCCAGACTGCTTAGGCAAAGAGCAGTACTCTTCATTTTAAACAGCGTGAAAGATGGATCTGAAGGTCTCTGTACTTGAGCTCATGAGTTTCTTCAGCTTTTGAGTTGAAAAGCTAACAGTTTATTTGTGAATGACAGCTACTGGAAGGGATGTATGTAATGGACTTCAAATTAAAAGAAGAGCAAAATATAACTGAATCAATCAGCAGGCAAACTCAGAATTTGTTTTCACAGCGGTTTCCCTAGAAAGCTTTACTCTGAGATTTCCTGCCATCCAATGATGGAAAAGAAACAATCCATGTAACATATGTGTTTAGTCAAAGCTGCTTGAACTTTGTCAATCACACATTCATAGAAAAAAGTTATTGACAGATGGAGACATGGTGGCAGAAATTGTTCAGCACGTAATTCAACTCATAGCCTATTCATGGACAGTTTGTGAACAGAAATATTGAAAAAAAGAAAGGTAACAGTTATCAGAGAAATTATTGATGGTACATTACTCTCCCAACTCTGCGTGTTCCCTATACTCCATTAATGTTACCTTACCTCACAGCTTGGAGGAAGGAAGGCTAATATATTAGCCAGGCTACTATATTAACTGTCACTCAACAAAGGAACAAATCATTATATTTGAAAACTCTGCAAGCAAATCACTGTAAGTCATCTTCAGAAACATGCACATTGACTTCACTGCCATGTAACTCTTGGCATGCTTGCAAATCGAACTGGCACTGCTTAATTTAAAGTTTGATTTTTCATCACTTTTATGGTGAACACACATTCCCCCTTTTTTTTTTTAATAAAAAGCTGAATTCTTTTCATTTAGCTTAAATCTGCACAAATATCTATAATAGCGTCATTAGGCCATCAAGGCCTACATAATATCTAAGTTCACACCAAAGCCATTAACAAGTCTGCTTTTATATTTTAACTGCACCTGTTCTAAGCCATGACTAGATAAGGGCTTTAAATCTTACAAACGCTTACTCCACCCACCCCTCCAAACTTGTTTAATCATGCCAAAATCATGAAGTTGTACTCTGGGATGCACAGGATGTACTGTGATATAAGAGAGCTGAAAACAAAAGAGGAAACTCAAGAAAGTTTGCTCATTGAATATACAAATGAGACAAACATCTGGATGTAATCTCCTTTCAGTTGAATTTCTTCACAGGATCCCGGTTATTCCTTCACTTCATGACATTATTGAACAGGGATGAGACTACCAACCATCTGACCTTCAGTCTCTTTGTGACTTCAGCTCCAAAAATTGCTGAAAACTATTAATCCACTAGACTGTGTATTCACAAACTTGCAAAGAATTCTGAAATGCCTCAGTGCAGTTAGGGTTATGATTTTGACTTTACTTAAACCAGATGTAACCAGTGCTCTGAGACCCTACCTGGTGCTCCCAAAATGCATTTCGCATCAGTGCATCATCATAGCCTTGTGCTACTTTCTTCTGTTCCTGATTCCATGTTCAGTTTCTCTTTCTCACAGCTAGGTCCCTGCACAAGGCCATTTCCTAAGAAAGAGACATAGCTGAGTCAGCATGTGCTGATATTTGCCCAGCTTCTGGAAATTGTGTCTATGTATTTAGTAATCATTCGGAGATATTTTCTTCTACGAGTCTGCCTAGCAACTTCCTGAACCCATGTAAACTTTTAGCATCTACAGCATCCCATGGGAAGAAATTTCACAGCCTATTTATACATTACACAAGGGACTGTGTGCTCTGGACCTGCAATCTGCAGCCTGCTAGTTTCATTATTATTCCCTAGTCCTTGTATTGAAAGAGGAAATGAAGAAAGCTCTTCCTATGCCTTTCAGTTCTACTCTACCTTTTTGAGATAGAAGGGACACAACTCCATAAAGTCATCAGGATATGAGCAGTGTGGAGTTAACACAGGTATGATGAAGTTCTCATCTTATCAACTCCTTTTTCCAACACCTGATTTGTACATTTGACCCCTATGGAGCAGCACAAGGTGGGGTTTTTTTCATGCGAAGTATTATTCTAGCCTGAAAACCTTGCTTCTAAGTCATAATAAACAACTGCTCTGCACATGCCATTATCTCGCATTATCTGTACATGCCAAATATCTCTTAATCTCAACAGGGAAATCATCTTCAGAAATCTCACAGAAATTCCCTCATTTAGTTCACCAGATCTTGACCCGGTACTTATTCTTGCATGTTGGTCCCATATAAGATTGTATAGCCTGAAAACCTTGCTTCTAAGTCATAATAAACAACTGCTCTGCACATGCCATTATCTCGCATTATCTGTACATGCCAAATATCTCTTAATCTCAACAGGGAAATCATCTTCAGAAATCTCACAGAAATTCCCTCATTTAGTTCACCAGATCTTGACCCGGTACTTATTCTTGCATGTTGGTCCCATATAAGATTGTAGATGT
>NW_010242905.1:26889-28488 GCF_000690775.1 Eurypyga helias | reverse complement strand
AATGCCGACTTTTTTGCAGCTACAGAATTCGGATACTTCTGTAGCTAGTGGAACATTTTGTTGGGATAGAAAAGATCTGAGAGTCTCCATAGGGGTTCAAAACTACTGTCATGCTGTACTGGAAAGGATGAAGTACCACCTGCAAAACCCACACAGAAATGTTCACCTATATAAACCAGAAACCTCCATTGCTTTCTACTGAGCATGTATATAAGGTCATTCCCCCAGGCAGACATGCACTTTTAAGAAGTGCAATTTCAAGATCTGAAATTATATGATGTCTGGATTAATGATTCGGTTGCCAGAAAAATTTTGCATCGGTCATAAGGGTCAGGGCACAGACCAGCACCAGGGTGAATGTATCAGAAAAACAGCACATGCAAGCACCCAACCAGAAGTATGAATCAGTCAAGTCTGATTCTCGATTGTCTCCTTGCCCACTGGTGGCAATCAGAATGAAAACATACATGAAAATTAAAAAATGCTGGTTTTAAGAGGAAAAAAAACCCCAAACAAAACCAACAAGAAGACTACTCAGGCTGAGTGAGCAGGATGGAGCCCTTGGTGTGCTTGCACAGAGCTACATGTTCTGTCATTTTCTTCAGCTGCTGGGGGCGGGGTGGGTGGGAAGGGGGCATGGCAGGAACCACAATCTCACAGAGATTGCAGACCAGCATTCTAGGTCTTTCAACAGAAAGGCTTGTACCACCCAGATCCATAAAATAGTTCAGAAAGCTAGACTTTTCTGTCTACATCTGCTGAATGGAGAAATGAATTTGGTGAGCTCAGAGAATACTGGACGAAAGTATGTGTCTGCCAAACCACTGAGTTGGCACAGATTTTGCTGAGGACTTCAACAACTAGCAGCTGGACAAAGGCCTGTTATTTATCTAATTTACTGACAATGGTGTTATGTTATTTTCCTTCTTCAGGCATCAAGCTGAAGGATATTGTAATGTACTTGGGCTGTAGTCCCATGAAACAGAAAAAAATTTTATTTGCTCATCCTATGTCTTCCCCAAAAGTCTTGACAATTTTTCTACTTGCCCTAGAAGCAAATGGCTCTGGTATACGTAAATGCTAGATTAGCTGATTTATTGTATACCTGTAGTTTTCTTCACAGGTCATACAGGACATTGTATCCTTGGGATTTCCACAGTGATTTAATAAGTACAAGTACTTCAGAAATTCTGAATCCTGTGAACTCAGCTTAGCTGGATATTAGTCAGTCCATAAGAAAAAACTGAGTCCTAGAAAACACAGGAAAGTATCTCACTCAACTATTCAGAATGCTAACTGAAGATTGGAAGTCTGTGTTCATTTGTCTTTGCGGTCTGAGAAGGACACTGGAGCCCCCATCTGCTATCCATAGAAGTACCTTATCTCCTACTGTCCTACTACTAATAAAAGCACCCTCGTGAATTCTACTCTTTGGTAAGGGGAGGGAGAAGCTCCACCCATCACCTTTTGAAGTTGTTCCATATTGCAATAATGAGAAAAAAAAAACAAAACACAAAAACCAAAAACAACCAAACCAAACCAGAATCACTTAGCATAAGAGATGAGTGAAAATGAATCACTGAGTGATGAGCATATTCT
>NW_010242905.1:0-26874 GCF_000690775.1 Eurypyga helias | reverse complement strand
AAGAGTTTGAGACTCCAGCTCCTCTTCAGAAGATCATGTGTTTTATATGTTTGTGTGATGGACACTTCATCTTACAGCCCAAGGTCTCCACCACACCAACTCTGAAACAATTACCTGCCGAGCACACTATCAGATTAGTGCACACACTTTTTTTGGATGCCACCTCTGGTTTCCATAGAAACTGTTTTAAGCCTCATCCTCTCTTAATTAGAACTTTTTATAATTTCTCCACCCTTATGAAATCGTTTGTGGTTCCCATGGTAATCTCTAAAAATTTGTTATCTCTCAAGTACTGTTTCTTAATCAGAGACTTCACCAATAGCAATGTCCTCTTGGATCAGTAAAAGGCATGAGAAGTTTCTAATCCTCTTTCTAAGCCAGGAGTGTGTCCTTTACTCATCCATAAAGCCATGTACCACAAATCCATATTGAGCCTTCTAACTCTAATATCAAGGTTTTGGTCACTGTAGATTTCATTATGTTCAAAGAGCACAACACAATGTCCCCATTTTATTGATTACAAAAATGAAGCACACAAATTTACACTGATTTTGCCCAAGGTGGTTACATAGGTCAAGTGATCTCAATAGAACTTGTAAGAAAAATCAGGTCTCATTTGCCTGGATGTAGCTCCTGTCCAGTTCCTGCATGGGATCACAGCACTATGTACTCTCATACAGAGTAGGTGCCAACAGTCCAAATGCCCCAGGTACATGCATTTCATGTTCAGGTGTTTACAACACCACATAATCAATGCAAACCCATTTACATATATATATATGCATGTAAACTACACACACTACCTTTACCATGCATTTTATACACTTTCCTTCAAGCCCAAATAATGATTTCCATCACTGTAAATATGCCAATCCATGACAATATGTCCTACTACAGTCCCAGACTTAGAAAACGTGCTTTGACATTAAATGCAGCAGTGTAGCTGATCTCAGCCCATTCTTTCAAAAATCAGCCCACGCTGCTCCTCCTCTACTACAGTACTACTTCTTGCCCTACTCTGACCCTGTTTTCAAAGTTCAGAAGCAAGGCTTGTAGAGAGTATCCTCTGGCCTTTCTGACTCAACTCCAGTATTTCAGCAACTGCTACTTTCATTCACCTGTGATGATATCGGACCTTTCCATCAAAAACTAGTTGTACTTGCCTCTTGTGGATGACTATGGAGTTTTTCCTGTACCGAGGATACAAACCTAATTAATCATGTTTCAAATTCTGTTTTCTTATAAAATAGAGATATATGCATACATCTTCTGGGTGTACAAGGTAAAACCCCATCCTCTCTTGTTCTATTGAAGCCAGGACTTCACACAGGATTTTCAAGCTGAACCAGCTATCCCAATTTCCAGCCAACAACTGCTGCATTCAGTTGCTCCTTCCTCTTTGAAAGAAACCATGTGTTTTGGAAAGAGATTGTGATCTACTCTTGATTTGAAAAATTAAATATTAAAGAGAAAAAACACCATTTTTCCTCTACAGAACTGGCACTAGCAGTTAGTTACTAGAGACAGACTTTTTGTTTCCAGTAAAATGTGCTACATGACCCACATTGATCCTATAGAAATTACTATCTCATGTATCACTCTATGTTTAGTTCTCTTTTGCTCCTGCTCCCTCAGCACAACATATTACCCCACAAGACATCTCAGACAGATACTTTCTTTTAGGTAGAACCTTAGTGTCTCTTTCAAACATGGAATTTCATTCTCAAAGTGAGTTTAACCCAGGGTCTGGGGTGGTGGGATAGTATCCTGAATGTGACTGTATGAATATCGTTATGTTGTGGAGATCATATGTGTGTTGAGACATCTTTAAAAAAGGGAAATTCCGCCTGCTGTGCTGCAGAAAGGGTTCATTAATGGAGAAAATGATAGCTCACAGTGAATTATTATCATGCAGAATTGTTCTGGTTTGTTCCTCAAGTCATCTGTCGTGCCCACAGAAACCCAGGGTTCAAGTCTGTACATACCCCATGACAAGAGTTGCTCTTTATGTTTCACAAGAAGATAAATTTTCAAGCTGGGATACTATCTGCCTACCAGAAATCTTCAATATCCTGTTCTCTCTGTGATTGGCTACAGTCAGAAATCTTCCATCAGAGCGAACTGTAATTGTCATAGTCTATATAGCTGGTATGCTTTAGGAGCTGCTCTTTAGTATTAAGCAGGGTGTCATTTTATTTTGAAGCTGTATATAGCATTTAAAACAAAAGCATCCTCGTGTTATTAATACACATCAAAATTTAAGATAAAGTTCTGTAGCTTTGTATTCAAAACTTGAAGGCATCTTGAAGCATTTGATATTTTGGTGTGTCAAAAAGTTTAAATGAATACCTGATAATCATGTAACTGAGCACTGGCATCCATTTGATAACCAAGTAAAGGTATTTGGAACCTATAGGAGATCAAAGAGCAGCAAAAAAGCATTTCCTTTATATGTTGAAAAGCCAACGTGATGTGACACTCTTCAAGGCCTTGTGAACAAGGCATCAGAAGGAAACAAACTGCTGCAGAGACTCGTTAGCAGCTTTATTAGACACAGACAGTAACCCCAGCTTTGAAAAAAAAAAAGAATAATACATAAAATAGCTTTATTTTGGTACTGCTCCAGAAAGTCAGTACTTCTTCACTAAGAAATTTTTTTTCCACATAACATCAAAGTTGCAGTGGGTTTCAGCTGAGAACAGTGTCTCCCCACAAACAACACACCTTATAGAAAGAACACATCACTTAGAAAAAGGAATTAAGTGTCAAAAAAATCTTCCCAAGCATTTTAAAGGGTCCCAAGACCAAGATATCAGAATATATCATAGAATTCTTTAGGTCGGAAAAGACCTTTAAGATCACAGAGTCCAACTGTAAACCTAACACGGCCAAGTGCCCCACTAAACCATGTCCCTAAGTGCCACCCAGAGCGTTTTTTTGTAAGTTGTAATGCATTTATTGGTACCCTGCCCCTGGATGATGCGAAAAGGCTCTGCATACATGCTGTATGTTTGTGTGTGTTTAGGTTTTACAGATAGTGATATGCAACCAGACGTTCCTTTGCAATGGTGGTATGGAAAGCTTGCAGTGGATCAAGGATTTGCCTGCATTTGCCACATAGTAGGTAAAGCTCATAAAATCCCTGTTAAAATGGACCATTTCTACAAAGGTGCTTCCAGCACCACACCAGTCCTGCTTCTATCCCATGCTGCACTAATTATTTCTACCTGGCACCACTGCCACCCTACCCCCTCAGAAGTACTGCCCAGCCTGATGCAAACAGAAAACAAGCAAGGAACTAGAGATCAGGAAATCAACCTTTTAATTAACATCTCAAATTCCAATTGAGTGTTTGTTTCTTAAATTGCCTGTGTTTAACAGTGTAAGCATTTTCTGGTCCCCCAGCAAGGTTTGGAATTAAGAACTGACAGAGGTGAATGATGCAGTACACTATACACCTCATTGACATGAAAAAAGGATATTGCAGCTATTGTTTACCTAGAAGTAAGCTTCTCCAAGGCTGACTTAACAAAATGACAGTGCTCTGATTAGATTACCCTGTTAGTTTTGCACTAAGCTCACTTGTGGATTTCAGGCTTTTCCCATGGATAGATGTAGGCATCATAATACCTGCCTGATATGTAGGAACCTACACATCTGAGATCACACAGGACTCAGTGCTGATTCCGTATAGCACTGTATGGGGAGATTGGGTTCCTCTGCATCCTTTTCTCATCCTTCCTTCAGCCAGCACAGGGTAGTGGGAAGGTTCCTCCATCTTCTCAGAAATTAAAATCTTGAAGCCTCCCAACCCTCCCTGAAGAAGCATCATAGGTCCATCCACTGAAAGACATGATCATGGGTTTCTCTCCACATTATAGCAATGCTGTACTACTCACAGTTGTCATCTCTGTGTTATTTAACAGAGATGCTGATATCAGTGACCCCCTCAAAGCAAGAGGTATCTCACTCATATCTATAATCCCAGATTTCAGGAGTGGTGTGGGGATGTGGTTTCCAGCCCTTGTATCGGAAGAGGAAAAGAGCACAACCTTCATTGACCTATTGGGTAGAAGCACAAGAGGACTATAGTTTGCTCATGACAGTCCTTAAAGGGGGAAGAGGCCATCTGGGTTCCTCTCATTGCTTCTGTGCCTGTTCAATGTAAAATGTATGACTAGCCCTTGGAGGAAGAACAGAACCTAGGCCTGCTTCCCAGATAAGACAAGGAATTTGAACTTTTTTTCTGGATCAGAGGTGGACTTTGGTGCAGATTCCAGCAGCAGAGCACAAGAACAGAGCAGAACTTCAAGAACCTGGAAAACATAGGTGTCAAATACGCACCAACAGAAGATGTGCAATTTTTTTGTGGGAGTTGAACAAGGGGTTTTAAACTCACAGTCTGGGGCTTTGATTCTTGCTTTTCATGTTTATATTCAAGAGTCAACTCCCACTCTTTTCACTCTCCAATAATATCTTCGCAAGTTAGTGGGGCTGCTGAGAAAGCGGATAACCTTTTATCCAGAGCAACATATAAACTGAGTCACCATGCAGCACCCATGCGAGAGAGGGAGTAGGATTCCAATCACCCCTCTTAAGTCAGTTTGGGCTTCACAGGTCCTGTGTATTTCCCTGGTAGAGATCCCATCTTTAGTGGATTCTGCCTTGTCTCAGCTGCAGCTGTAGCTAAAATCCCAGTACCGCAAAGCCTGGGTTAAAATTCCAGTTCAGAGAATAAATATACTTCTGCATAGCATGAGAGATTCTGCTCGAATTTGCACAGGTAACTTTATTTACATTTGTGTCAGTGAGGTCAGAATCTCATCGAAATCATTCATCTTTTTGTGTTGGCTAGCAAAAATATTCACACTCTAACTAAATCTGTCTTATAAATCACCTTGACAGTCCTCATAATTCAACATAATAGGGCCCTTTGCAGAAAGAATTGTCTCACAACTGATGTAAGGGGCTGGACAAGATAACCTAAGAGGGTTTTATGTCTATGAAAAATGCAAATCTTGACCCTTTTCTTATTCTTCTGTGACTCCACCCATTCAGGAACCATTATATCCTGAGCATTAAGGAGATTTCTCTCCACTAGCTCCCCATATCTCTTTGCTAGTCAGAATGCTGCAGTATTCTCCTAGTTAACGTATTCTGTCTTTATATTCTTTGCTCCAAGACTCATTATTCTACATTTATCTGAACCAAACTGAATTTGTTCACTTTTGGCCCAATTACTTAAATGATCTAAGACCGTTTGTGTCTAACTACATTGTTCATTATTTACCTCTCCTCACCAATTGCTGTCAGCCAGAAATCTTGCTTTCAATACTATCCAAGTCATGTCTATAAATAATAAAACATTTAAAGAGCCATGGTATAACACTCATAGTGAAACGCCTTCTCAGCTGAGACATGGAAAATAAACACAGTTTCTGTATGTTTTACACATCTCAGTCTGATGTCTTCCTGTCACTCTCTGCTACCTGCAGCCTTCAGATGTAAAAGGCACATACTGAAGCTGCCAACTCAAACCTTAATTTATGAGCTGACTATCTCAAGGCCATAAATCAAAGGAATATTTTCCACCCAACTGGACTCCCTAGGTTGGAAAATAATCTTATGAGTACATCAAAAGCTGTAAGACTTACTAGTTATGCAGATCCTTTCTGCTGACCTGACTGGCAGGGAACAGAGGAGATGTGGTCACTTTCTTCAGAGAAACAATTTCCCACCTAGCTGAAAAGGACACCCTTCTCTTCACTAATACGGTGTCTTCTAGGATAAAGCTGTGCTGGTCAGGTCAAGCCATTCCTTATTCTCAGAGAAATATATCTGTGCAAGACTTCTGAGGGATGTTTTTGGCTGCACCAAGTGCCAGAAAGAAATGTTCAGAAGTTTTTCCAAAAAATGAACCAATATCACTGGTTTGGGCCACCTAAATTGGAGTATATTTAGTTATCCACCAACACTAGATCAGTGCAGAATCACTGCACTGGTCTTTAAGGGTATAAAGAAACTAACACAAACATTGGACAAACGGCAATAAGCCACCAGGAAAGCTAATCAAATAGAAGTAAAACATCTGCCGTTACAGCATCTTTGCTTCTTGGTTTCTCCCTCGCCCCCTGCCCTATAGTTATTCAATATGGAAAAATCCACTAACATCCTAATTCCTAATTTTCTGTTCCAAAAATTGCCTCACACATGCGGATCAGTGGGTATATGTCAGCTGCTGCAGCTACATCAGAAGATAAGCTAGCTCCCAATTCACTTCTGAATCCTGGGCCCTAGGTTGTTCACAAGGCATAAATAGAAGTTCACTCCAAGCCACACTGTTTTCTGGATGGAAAGAAAGCCCAACAGGTCAGAAGATACCTGAATTTCAAAACACCAGATGTACCTCATTATGTTTTTAAGAGAACCTGATTTACAGTCATGAAAGACATACTCCAGCAAGTTCCAGATCCCTGGAACCTTCAGGACTGAGCTATAATATGTTTTCCAGTGCCTTTTGTAGTAGAATTTTTAGTGTTCTCCAGAGCTAAGTGCACACTATCACATTCCTACTATGGGAGTCAAAATGGACATACTGGATTTGTCTGATAGTTTAGATCAGGATTTGCTTTGGAAATTAATTTCTCAGTCATACTTGCTGCACTTACCTTCATAAAATGGAACTGCACATGAGATTTATTTCCTATTTGACTCAGCTGATCCAAAACATGTTCTCTGGGAATGCACGTAAGGCACTCTAGCCCCAAACTGTGATCCATGAAGCAGTCTACAGATACATTGATGTAAACCCCTTATACTGTGTGTCAGGTATTCAGGTTTCTCATTATTTTATTGCTATGCTAGCGATTTGGAGCTGCATTCTATGGTTTCTGATTCTATGATTCTATGAATTCTGATTATATTTCCCATGAAAACACACCTGCTTATAGCTATAAGGCGGTTGCCACCTTCTGCTGGTTTTCTAACCGATATGTAAAATCCCTGTCAGAAAAGACCAAAGAGGACAAGGTGATTTGAGGACTGTGAAAAGTCTTGTGAGGGTTGTGAAAGATACGCAAGAGGAGTTAGGGAAGTGTGTTGCTAGTGGAGAAAAGTAAAAAGAATAAAGGGTTTGTATAGAAATCAGAGGGATCCTGAAGGAATTACAAGAGTTTGGATGGATGAGGGAGCCTGGAACTCAGGAAAACAGTAGGAAGAGCTATGGAAAAGATCAGATAGTGAGTACAGAAGCAGAGGACGATACTTTCAAATGCACTTTCATGTTCTAGGAGTGGACAGCCTGCCTGTCTTAGCCAAACTCACTAGTTTTGTATGCCCATTTCACAGATGGAAAAGAACTAGCAACACATACACACAGACACACACATAAACACCTGACTAACCACAAATTCTCACCACTTTGACTGTCACCCTTAGTCCCCCTATTCTTTGCTCTGCCCACACTGAGCATCTTGCTTAAATCAGGTTACAAGGCCTTCCAGGGTAGAAGCCATGTCCTAACTATTGATTTTCTTTCCCTGAGACACCTCACATTTTTTGAAAGTTTAAAAATAAGAAAGAAATAACCTTCACCTATACCTGTGAATCCTGAGGCCAGGCAACAACTGCAGTAGAGAAGAGTAACGGTTGGAGACACATCCTTCACTTGTGGTGATCGATAAGTGAGATCTTTCACCGTCTGCAGCAATCCATTTCATTCTTGATTCCTGCTCAATCTTCCAAGTATATGATGCCACTGGTGAAGGGCATTTCCAGACAGAATGCATCAGCAGAAGCTTTCCGATCCTTCATTGACACACTGCAAAAACTCATGAGAGCCATGGTGACCGCTTACGTCGATGTCGGTAGCAATATTAGAATGATGAGCATTATAAAGTTACCAATGGATCTGTTCCGGCTGCTGGAAATGCCATGTCTAGAACTGGCCAATGCTACTGAATCATCAAGCCTTTCCACATGTTTTTTTAAGGCAAGGTGTAGTGATGCTGAATGGACTGGCAGACCCCAGTATCCCCATGCAGCATCCATTCACAACCGAAGGCTGGTTCCCTCCCAACTGTCCTCATGCAAAAAGGAAGCCGGAGCAAAGCCCTGCCCCCTTTTTCCCCTCCTCCCTTTTGCAGTTAGGACTGGCAGAACACGCCGCAGAGACATGCTGTATCCCATTAAGTGTTGTAGCGGTAAACAGACTCTTCAGCAATACCAGGGATTGTCATGTTCTCAAGTGCAGTAGCTAACAAACAGCTGAGAAATTTCTGGATGAACAGTTCACAGAGGCTGCAAGAGAGGTTATCAATTCCGTCAAGTTTCCCACCGTCTGTCGCCAGAGATCACTTCTCCAAGGCTCTCACTACACCGGAGAAGCTGATTATTGAGAACCCAGCTCCTCCAGCACTAACATGCAGACAGATGACGACCGCGAGTCCAGGAGAGCAGAAGGCCAGGGGGTTGTGTGGTGTCTGCATCCTCAGTCCCTCACAAAATTACAGAACTGCCTGTTCTTTGCTGTCATCCTTAACTGGTTTTTAGGAAGTATGTCTGTGGATTGACTGTCCTTTCCTCTTTATCTGGCTCTTGGGGAGGAATGTCCAAGAACAGCTATTTCATGTGCTGAAGAAGTAGATGCATGCCCACCTCTAATGGAACAGTATGTCTCTGTAAGCATTTCTCAGTTAGATTTTACAGTGAAAACAGTTTCTTCTAGAATCTCTGCAGTTTTTGCTTTTCCTGCCTGTTAGAGAAGATAATCCTCATGTTTGGCTCCTTCTGGAACTCATACAGGGGTCAGAAGCTGGGGAAGGAACTAAAATTACTTTAGCCGACATGAGAGAAAGGAGAATGTAGGGTCTTGAGGCACTATGAGTGCTTACCTGTTTCTTCTGCACTGCCATGTTAGCTTCTTGAGCACTAGGCAATGTTGGGAATGAAAGCAAATGGAGGGAAAAAAGCTCAGTGCATGTGCAAAGAGTGACTACCTGCAGGGTTTTCGAGGCATACCCAAGCTAATGTAATGAGCCTGATAGACCAGAGCATCAGCAGAATTTGAATCTAGGAAGTCCAGAATCACAATACAAACCAATACTTCAATTAGATTGTTGTATTCTGACACCTCTTAGACATATCTTTTAACTCACTTGAGTTTATGTGAGTCCAGGCATCACATTTCCTCCTAGAACTAGTTTCTATAACTATTCTCCAAATATTTCCTTTTTTTTTTTTTTAATTACAGAGAGATATCTCTCTTTTTGAGAGATATTTTTTCTATCATGAGTCTTTGTTTTAAAATGTCGGTTTATATGGCCATGTTCCTTTTGCTCTTAATCCTTACACAATAAAAATTGCCATTGGATCTCACTGCTGCTGGCTAGCTTGATACTTTCACAGGTTTGCAGTTTCTTTCTTCTGCTGCTCATTCCATTAGAGAAGTTGGAATTGGACTGAAATCCCTAGTAGCTTGAGTTAATTTGGGAAGAAATAGTGTCAAAAATTTCACCCAGAAATAATGCTAAACAAATGTCCAGGCAAGAAATTTCTCCCACTAAATATTTCATTGTGACGCATTCCCATTTTCCTGCTCAATCCCTACCGTACTGGACTAACCAGTTCAGACAAAATTTATCTCAACTAATTTTACCTGTCCGAAATGCAGTTATCTGCACCTGAGCTTTTAACCTCCTGTGGAGAACTAGTGGTGTTCCCAGGGAGAGTTTGTGGTTCAGGATAGATCTAACCAAAGCTATGGTAAAATTTGAGCTGTATTGACTATGCAGATCAGCTCTGCACTAGCTATAAAGGAAGAGTGGCTTTCTCAGATGGAGACTGAGATGTCTGCATTGTAGATGAACACATTCAGACATATGTATTTCGATAGTTGTATACTTAGTCGTGCCTAGAAGAACATAGAGTGAGGGATTAGAGCACACTCAGAGTGGGTGGCATCTTAGTAAAATGTAATATGCAGATGCAAATATATCCTTTCTGAGCATGTGCAAACAGATACTTCAGCAGCTCATAACAAAAACTAATGGGGATGAATTTTATAGGAGTAGCAGAAGTCACATCCCTGACAGAAGAGGGATGTTGTGTCTGCTGAGGAACATCTGGACCCCCAACTTCTCAACAGATCTCAGGGCCTGGGAAAAACAAGCAGTTTTTCCCATCTCCTTGTTACACTTTACAGCCAAATAATTTTTGTTGAAGTTAAGGTATAGGTTTTCTGGAGAAAAAAAAAAAAAAAATTAAAAAAGCCAAACCAACCAGGCAGAAAAAGAAACAAACCCAAACCAAAACACAACAAAAACCCACAGAAACTTCTTTCTAGCTCAGAAATAGGCCCACAGAATACTTCCGCCAAAGCAGTTAGTTATTCCATGATGTGCTGACTTTGGCTGGGAGAGTTACTTTCTTCAGAGTAGCTAGTATCACACTGATACTAGTAGTACCAGGGCTGATAATATAGAGATGTTTTTATTTCTGTTGAGCAGTGCTTACACAAAGTCAAGGTCTTTTCTGCTTCTCACCCCACCCCACCAGTGAATACACTTGGGGTGCATAAGAAGTTGGAAAGGGATACAGCTGGGGCAGCTGACCTCAAGTGACCAAAGGGATAATAGAATCATACAATCACAGAAACACAGAATGGTTTGGGTTGGAAGGGACCTTAAATACCATCTAGTTCCAACCCCCCTGCCATGGGCAGGGACACCTTGCACTAGACCAGGTTGCTCAGAGCCTCATCCAGTCTGGCCTTGAAGACATCCAGGGATGGGGCATCCACAGCTTCTCTGGGCAACCTGTTCCAGTGCCTCACCACCCTCTCTGTGAAAAATTTCTTCCTCATATCTAATCTAAACCTCCCTGTTTTCAATTTGTACCCGTTACCCCTTGTCCTGTCGCTACAGGCCCTTGTAAAGAGTCCCTCTCCAGATTTCCTGTGTTTGAATTGTGCAGGAACTCCTTTTCATCCATGCAGGCTTCCTTGCATTTTAGCCTGACTTGCTCTTTGTTGGGATACATCACTCCTGAAACTGGAGGAGGTGATTCAGCTTTTTTGGGCCCTTCTTCTCTCCAAGGCTTTATCCTGTGGTACTCTACCAAGTAGATCCCTGAAGAAGCCAAAGTCTGCTCTCCTGAAGTCCAGGGTAGCGAGCTTGCTGTGCACCCTCCTTACCACTGTAAGGATCTCAAACTCCACCATTTCATGGTCGCTGCAGCCGAGGCTGCCCTTGAGTGTCACATTCCCCACCAGCCCCTCCCTGTTGGTGAGAACAAGGTCCAGCATGGCACTCCTCCTTGTCGGCTCCTCTATCACTTGGAGAAGGAAGTTGTCATCAATGCATTCCAGGAACCTCCTGGCTTCCTTATGCCCTGCTGTTTTGTCCCTACAGCAGATAACTAATGGGGTGGTTGAAGTCCCCATGAGGACCAGGTCTTGTGAGTGTGAGGCTGCTCCTATCTGTCTGTAGAGAGCCTCATCCACTCGGCCTGTAGCAGACCTTCACTACAAAGTCACCTGTCCCTGCCTTCCCTTTAATCCTGACCAATAAACTCTCAGTCAGCTTCTTATTCATCCCCAAGCAGAGGTCATTGACATAGAGAGTGACATTTCGTGCTATACAATGTCATGCTCAGCATATAAAGTTGTGGGAAGAAAAAGGAAGAGGGGGACATCTGAAATTATGGTAGTTGTCTTCCCAAGAAACCCCTACGCATGATGGAGCCCTGCTTCCCTGGAGATGGCTGAACACCTGCCTGCCAATGGGAAGTGGTGAATTAATTCCCTGTTTCACTTAGCTTATGTACATGGCTTTGCTTTACTTATTTTACTGTCTTCTGATTCCCTCCCCCATCCCACCAGGGGGGAATGAGTGAGCGGCTGTGTGGTGCTTAGTCACCAGCTGTGGTTAAATCATGACACATGAATGTCTGAAAATCCAGCAAAACTTTTGAAAAGAGGGGTCATATAGAAGTGAATGTGTTAAGTAGCTTTATAGGCTGGACTGTAAGCTCTGACTATTCTTGTTCCCAAATAAAGTCCGAGCTAAGATTTAAAGCTTACCATTAAAACTACTTTCATTTGCTCCTTCATTTTGAGAGTGGTTTTTCCATAGACAAGTGGTTAATAATAAGATACTGAGAAGGGTGCAAGGTTGTTGCATAGCTTGGATTAAACCAAGATTCACTGGTACACAATCATTTGCTGCTATAATTACATTCAAGTATATCTATATTTGATTGCCCAGGTTTTCTCTCACAGCATCTTTAAAATGTTGTTCCACTACCTGTGATAAAGGTACTTATGAAATGAATAGGACTTGATATGTTGAAACAAACTCAATGTACCAAGCAAGCCACTAATAAGGAACATGTGTTTAATGGGATAAATATCATCATAGGTTATCATAGTTAAGGACCTTTCTCAGCTTGAAAGAGTATAGTTTAAAAAATAAATAAATAGCTTTTACTGTACTAAATTCAGCTTCTTGAAAGTCTGTGGGAGACTTTACTTACAATTGAACCTACCTAGGGAACCACTATCTTTAGTTTTATTTGGTCCTGAAACAGCTTTTCACTTCAGAATAGGTAGGCAGGTGCTGTTTTCCAACCCCAGGCTTTTGACCACTGCTGACTGCTATGGCATTTGCTTTTTCAGTGCCTGCCTAATCTTCCTCCAAGGCTTAACTGTTCTCTGATATTTCTTCATTTAAAACTTTCTGAGGTCTTGCTCCTAGTCTGATCAAAGGATGTGCCCATATATATTACATACACCTCAGCTGGTGTCAGTAGGACCAGTTTTGCATATATGCCTATGATGTGTATGTGGAGTATCTGAGGGGGGGACACATATAGAAAAGGTACCCAAAGATATGGGTGAAGAGCACAGCAAACTTGTCCTGCCAGAAGGAAAGAAGTCACCTCCATTTATTTGAATCAATTCTTCATTAGCCAAGAATCTCATCAACTCCATGTTTTCATTTTAGCCCCCATCCACCATCTCACCTATGTTGACTCTGAAAACTCTGGTAAGCTCTCCTGTGCCCCAAGACAAGCTGTCTTACATAGTGTCCTATTTGCTACAGGCCTTGCTGGTACGAAAAGACTGCAGGGACCCTGATCCTTCTGTGCTACTCTGTGTGGCATTTAGTTGCACAGATTCATCCCTCTTCATTGCACAGAACTCATGAAAGCAGATGTGTCTGATTTACTTGGTTTTCCTCCAAAAGTGCATGTCTTTATATGGGATATTGTTCTTTTATTGGCATCAGTGAGGAGGTTGCAGTCAGAAACAGTCAAGGACCTTGAAACAGTCTGCATTACTAACTGGGAATGTTTTTACCTGTCTCATGACGTTGTACCCAGTGATGTTTTCTGCAGTAATTAGTGACTATAGGGTTGGGTTTTTTGGTTAAGGGTAATATTTTCAGAACTGAGACATCCAACGCGTCTCACAGAATCATAGAAACTTCTTCCTGCTATCTAATCTAACCCTCCCCACTTTCAATTTAAACCCGTTACCCCTTGTCCTGTCACTACAGGCCCTTGTAAAAAGTCCCCTCCCAGCTTCCTTGTAGCCCCTTCAGGTACTGGAAGGCTGCAATAAGGGCTCCCCGGAGTCTTCTCTTCTCCAGGCTGAACAAGCCCAACTCTCTCAGCCTTTCATCACAGCAGAGGTGCTCCATCCCTCTGAGCATCTTGTCGGTCCCCTCTGGACTCGCTCCAACTGGTCAATATGCTTGCTATGTTGAGGGCTCCAGAGCTGGATGCAGCACTTCCGGCGGGGTCTCACGAGAGCAGAGTACAGGGGGAGGGCTTAGTATCCATTTACCAACATTCAGTCTGTACCTGAGAGCAAGTAGACAGAGTTGTAGAAGGACATATAGAGCTGACAGACACTTATCATTACATTGACCACACAGGTTGAGTTGAGCAATGAGTTCAGTGTAGTGTGGGGGAATGACACAAGGATCTGCAGCACGCAACCACATGGTTTATTTTCAATTTGAAAGAAAAAAAAAACAGTAATTATGGAACTCCACATGATCCAGGTGAGGATCTTTTCAAAAAGCTCTGTGATCTGGAGAGCTATATAGGGAGCAAAAAATTGCAGGTGACATGGAATTATTTATTCAGTAGCAGAGGGTTAAATGAATGGGCAACAGCAAGCAAACTGCAGCCTGAATAGATAAAAGTTAACACATGATGGAGGTAAATCTCCAGTTTAAAAAGTTTAGCCTGAAGTTCTTTGATTGTGACAAGGAACTTCACAGAGGCTGAAGTATTTTTCTCCTTCAACATTTTTCTTTTAGCTAAAATTATACTGCTACTGTATTATTATTTTATCACAAATGCATTTTTCTCTTTTCCTGTCTCTACCTCTCTCTCACACACATACACAAAATCAATAGAAAGAAATATTGAAAATGTCCTATTTTCCCTCTTTTATTATAAAAATACTTGTGAAGCAGCCAGAGGTTGTGGGTTCTACGATTAAGTGGCATTGCTAAGTGGACCTAGACAGATAGGAATGTGAAACACAACATAAGATTGAAAATTATAACTAAATTTAGAGTGGTCTGAGCCTAGAAATTTTAATACTGGACCCTTTTTTGAGTCTTTCATGACCAATGAAACAAGTTAATGGGGCTAGAAAATGAAAAGCCCTTTTTCTGTTTTGTCTTTTAATAATTTAAGGGCACCTCCAGCAACCAAAACAAATATATTTATCATTGCACACAAAGCCTTTAGGCATGAACTCTAAAGAGGCACATTAGTGTCAATGCATCTGGTACAGTGTCACTCTCCAGTTTAGCTTAACTCTTGCTTTTCCTGTATTCCTAACACTTGTGTCTGAAGAGATGCTATCTGCTGCTGCTTTTTTCTCAAGGAAAAAATAAAAATATTAAAAATATACACAGGTGCAAAAAACTCTTGGTAAAATTCAATAGTCTGGCTATGCAGAAGATCAGATTCAACAATTATAATGTATGTACTTGATCTAAGACCTATGAAATAACAGTCCCCTTTCACTCCTCAGAAGTCTGTATGCGGGCAGGATGGTTTCATTCACTATAAATAAAAAACCGATACAGATGCACAACACAATATCCCCTTGAAGGAATTTTCTCAGATTAAGTGGAAGTAATTCGTGAAGGATTAGAGCAGCAGCCGTGTTGTAGACAACAGGACCGCAAGCTTTAAGCTGAAAGGAGTGAAAAAATATAGCAATGCAAAAGTAACCTTGTGTTCGATATCTCTTCAGAAGTTGTATTTCATGGTGGAATTGTATTATGGGGATCAGCTTGGGGCAATGTTTCTTTTGCATCATTACATCCAGCAGCCCACTCTAGTTCATGAAGCAAGTCAAGTGAGCAGTAAACTGGAAAAATTACTGCTCTGCATGTTAGTAAACAGTCTTGGAAAGGTGGATTGCTGAGGATTCGTAAACCCATTTTTACAGATGGGAAAATAAAGGCAGAGCATCTGGGACAAGGTCATGTGGTAAGTCATTGCTCAAGGCAAACTGAGATGTCAGCACTTTTGGCTCCCAAAGCCGTGCTTTGACTAGTGAACCAAACCCTCCCATTCAGCAAGAAGTAAAATGTTAATGTCTGAAGAATGGGGTGAGTTTGCCCTGACACATCAGCCACACAGCAGGTTAATCAGGCTAAAATCACCACAAGTTGCACTCCCAGAAGCCAAGAGATGCTTAACTTCAGCTGCAGTTTTGTGACAATATGCAAGGGTCAGACAGTCCAGCTGCCTAGGAGTGTCAGGGAGAGCCCTGCTAGCCTGCCCCAAAGTGGGTACCCCACAGGGGAAGAGCATGTCAGCATTCACAAGGAGCTACTCTCTGAAACACAAGATGATCTTCAGGGAAAAAACAATCACATCAAGCACATGCTTGTTGTCATCCAATAGACGCTCGAGAGTGAATACAACACAGTGCAGTCCTGGAGCCAGGCTGTACCTAGGACGACTGATTTTGCTGTCTTTAGCCCTAGTTTCGGTAATCGTTTGCCTTGGCTTCAGTGGCATCAGCCATTATTTACCTTACTGTGAAAGCAGAAGTAACACAGAGGAGGTTTTCAGTTTCCCGCTGGGGCTCTTTCTTGGACACTGTCTCACAGCCAGGCAGAATTATCAATCTCTTCTCCCGAAAGCTCTCTTCTCAGGGCTGGAAATCCTGCGATGCTGAAGGTCAGAAGGTTTAAGGTACATTGGCAGAACTCTATATCTCCAGCGTGCATTATTCTGGGTGCTGGCCAATGCTATCAGTCTCTTGCCAAAAAGGAATAGCTATTATGGCATTGATTTTCTGCCACAAAAAAAATCAGGGAGAGTGACTTCTAGTTAAATGCAACAGTAGAAAGTGTTCCAGCCTTTTACTGCAAAAAGGACTCTGTCTTGAGCTGACACTTGGGCTGAGACTGGCACTAAAAAACTTTCAACACCAGTTCTTCACACCAGAGTTAGAAAGATCCAATAGAAAAACAAACAAACAAACAAAAACCCAGCATGCAAATATCAGATTTTTGGATGTTATTACAGATTGATCCCAAATACCTGGTACTCCCAGTGACAGCAAAAATGGTTAGAAAGCAAATAAATTGTGTTTGAACCTTAAAATTCAGTGGTGAGTTCAGATCTGTTGTCTGAACCATCATAGATGGATAGGGCTGCACCACAACAGTCGTCTTTTTTTTTTTTTCCCAATGTGTGTCTCTGTGGAGAACAATTTTATCTGCTTATTAACAAAAACAAGTCCAGTCCAGGTTGCCCCAAACACTTCACTTTTAAACAAACCAACAAACCCAATAGTGAGAGTAAATGTCAACCAGTCACTAAATAATTTCCATGTTGACTATCCAGATCACTTGGCCTCTGAGAATATATTTTCTTACTGGATTTAAAGTACTCCCACTTTGTTTTGGGTAAGAATGTATGCAATCCAAGTTTTTAGTTTTGGCATATCTTTTTTCCCAGGGCTTGGCAGAGGAAGGAAAAGTAAGAAAGAGATGGAGACTGGTGGGGCAGAGAGCGAGCGAGACTTGTCAGTACAACAGAGGAGATAACTAACCTGTCTGAACCTTAAATAATCATCTACTTCAGTTCAGCTTGAGCCATGGAGGATGTGAAGGGTCATGTTTTATTTTTATTTCCACAGATTCAAAGAAGTCAGAGATAGCTTAAGCTCATTCTCCAAGCTGAAAATGAACCTGAATTCATTGTATCCAAAAGCAGCCTAATCCATTTTAAAAAAAAAAAAAAAAGATAATTCATTTCCAAATTCACAGTGATTTCTTCTGCTTGCAGTTTGTGAATTACATTGGACCTGTGCCACAGAACGGAGAAAACATGAACTCAAACAGCACTTAAACTCCCATCAGCCCCAGTTTAGGAGGGTACTTCTGGGTGGTAGCAAAGGGAAGTTTAGCCTCTGTGGCTCGGCCAGTCCATGCCAGCTGCTGTCAAGGTACCATCTGCTGTGCTTTTATTTTTATTTTTAGTAGTACGCACATTTTCCCTCAAAGACTGAAACTAGTTAAATATTTGTCGCTGATCCTGCTGCTGCTGCAGAGGGTTTCCAGCATCACTGACTAGACCCAGCTGGGGACTAGTGACCAGGTTTTCGTGCATTAAATCCTGTCTACATGGACCAAGGTAGGTGCTGAGTTCCTCCTAACAGAGCAATTAGAGTACGCTGTCAAATGTCGCCATCACCCCAGCCTTCTTCAGCACACACACTTCTTCCTAAAGCCATCACAGTGGACACACTCTGGATCTCAATGATTTACAGAGATAATACAAGTAGAAGATTTGGCAAAGTTTTCCAAAAGCAAATGCTAATACAGCATTTCTGTAGGGTTGCTTTGTCCAGTGCAAACGAAGTAACCCTTTTGTAATTGCTGTTGTGCTTAAACTGATCTACCCAGATACTCAATACCAGTTTTCTCTTCCAAATGAAATTCAGTTTTGATTCCACTTGCTGCAATGCTCAGTATTTTCATAGAGAGATGGTTTTCACAATTTCTCTGGTGGTACCAGCAGCACTTGCACTAGAAAATGAATTCAGGTACCCAGTTGGAGGCTAACCCTTGTGAATGACTCTCTGCAACTAAAGATACACCTTCAAACCCTTTTATGCATGTAATCTCAAATGTATTCATCCTTTCGGGAAAGCTTGATGGAGGATGGGAGGAGTTGGTACTCCCAGCTCCAGCATCCCTACATACTTGGGCTCTCAGTCCCATGAATTTTCCAGTGTTGGATGGTGTGATGCAGACCCAGTAACACCCCACTGCAAGACAGAAATGGGGTGAGGCCAAGATCACCTCCCAGCTCTGTGCAGAGGCCTCATATCTCGTTCATGTGCAGGAGATGTGTTTCTCAGGCCCAGCTACAAAGGTTGACTCCTGAGCTCAGCCTGTACATATGACTCATGCTCGTAGCTCTAGAGGCTTTTAATTCAATCCCAGGTGTGCGAACCACTGACCATCATCACCACTACCTGTGAAATGGCTATATTAATCTAGTTACAACACATGAAGGTAGAACAGAGTCATTTCTCAGTAATGAATCACAGTCATGGAGATTTGAACATGGAGATTGGAAAGGAAATTAAAGTCAGGTTTCCTGTATGGCTCATTCTCCACACCAGTGTAAACTCAGAGCGGGGAGAGGTTTCTTTCTGTTCATTAATAACAAGGTTAGATCACGTACCCCTTCCTGTTGACCATGCCCCGGCCTGGACAGCAGTGACCACACATGCCAATCAAGATTGGTGTTGGAAGCTCCCCAGCTGCTCTTCTGCAGTACCTATAGCACTGATGTGTCTGTCACATACATAAAGCATGTGCTACTGACTTCAGAAGTGTTTAGGCACAAATACAAGGATTTTGGTGAACTAAAAGCTCATTACAAAACATGTAACTCTGACAAAGAAGTTTTTGCATCCTTTGGGTCCAACCTGGCCATCATAGAGAGGACTCTTGAGGTGCCCTGGAGCAGGAGGAATAAGGACATACACAAACGGCTAGTTACCTTTATAAGAACATAACAATTTACTGCTTTTTCTAGAGTTCTGAATAATGAGCAACACAGTAATCTTATTAAAAAGGACTTTAAGGGCATGACCAGCTGCCTTCAGTGTCAAGCATGACAGCCCTTGGAAGTGCTTAGTCACACTTTAACTCCTGTTATTATTTACCAAGACTGTATTTAAGTCAGACAGAAATGTAGCTTCTCATCACCCAGCGCTATATGCCGGCACATTTAAACATAACTATCCCACAAGAGAAGAAGGGTGGATATTAACATCTTCTTTCATAAATGTGAAAGACACAGGGTGTCGAGTTTTAGCATTATCATTGCCTTCAAAACATCTATTCCCAGGACCAGCTTTTGCACTGATGTCCCTCTGATCCATTAGGCAGAGAACTATCCTGAAAAGACTGCCTCTACTAACTACCCCAGGAGTCTGGATCTGTAGGAACCAATAAAACAGAGGGATCTCTGTGGGGAGTGAACACACAGTGAAGGAACAAAAGAAAGAGGAGAGAGAACCTCTTGAACATGCTACTGAAGGGTGACAATTCCTTTTCTAGAGACTGTCACTCAGTCCAAGCCAAGGGCTATTCTTTTAATCTTACAAGGCTGAAGATGTGGCAACAAAACCCACAGATCTGGGAAATTACAGTCCTATAAAGGGAGAAGGTCTTAGATTAACACACCCAAAATGGAGGAACAGGTATGAGAAGGGCTTGTATTCTATTCATAAGTAACAGGCCAACTTTGGTGCCACCATATGTTTGGAGTCTGTACTGGGTAAATCCCCTCTACTCTGAAGGTTTTTGTTTTTCTGCTGACTAAAAGAAGGGAGAGGGAAAAAAGAGAAGGGGGAGTGGAGAGAAGAGGGGAAAATAGATATCCTAATTGGTATGAAAGTCCAGAAAATCAGAAAAGCGGAAAAGTAAACTGAGAGAACTGCTGGAGGGTTTTTTGGGGGGAAAAAAAAATGCAGCAGCAAGTTCTCAAAAATATCAAAAATAATAGTTTTCAAATTAGTGTTTTCACAGCTGCAGGCTACAGAGTTTATTGCTTGCAGTATGCAACCTAATGATGTGATGAAAAATAAAACCTGAAATATCTTCCACCCAGCCCTAGACAGACTGACAGCCCCACAGATCAATGTCCATTATTAACTTGCTGACTTCATGCAGAGCAAGGCAGAGCATGAACTTCTCTGGTTCTCTTCAAATTTGGTTTAATTGGATCACCTACAGGATGAGAGGATAATTTAGTATGCAGGTCCAGCCACATCTTCATTGCACCCCTGAGCCTAGAACAAAGGCTCTGGTCAGGAGGAAGTGCACAACTAAGCAGGAAGATGCCCTAAGCCTATCTGTCCATGTCTTGAAACCCTCTGATCACACAGGAGAGGGCAGCCAGTCCAGTCACTATTGATCTGAACTGTCTCCAAAATTGTGGCTTGAAAGTGAAATGTCCATGTCAGGCTCTTTTCAAAGGAATCCTAATGAGGCATCAAAGGAAAAGGACCATGTGGGCACACTTCTGCCTCCAAACCATTCTCCATGGGGATTTAATCGAACCCTAATGAAAGCGATGGGAGTTTTCCATAATTTCAGTTGGCACAGTATCAAATCTATGTGGTCAGCGATGGGGTGGGGCCACAGACCACAGGTGATGCATTTCTCTCTGGTCATCACTCAGAAACCTTGTCATCCCACAGACACATCCTGCACCAAACTCTCCTACTGGAGTTTCCCTCTAGAATATTAACAAAACATTAACAAAATTTCTTAAGCGATTGGGCTTTCAAAAGACTTTAAGCCATCATGTGAAATTTCACAGAATTTAGTTTGCTAAAGTAGCTGGAAGACCTATGGAGTGTAAACCATCATTTAGACAGGATGAGACTACTCGTAGTTTAGAAACTCATTTCTCATAGGAGAAAAGAAGCAGCTCTGTCACCTCAGCCATGTGATACACCCCTTCCCCCCTGGTTTTGGTCTCCAGCTGCCCAAAGAGATCAGCCATCAGAAGTTTCCTGCAACCCCCAGCTTTTTCTGGGTGGCTCCTGTGCGTCAGGCAGTCCCTGCAGACCCTCTAGTCCCATCCCTGGCAGTGACTTGTTTGAACTTATTGAGCAAGGTGTCAGGATAACGAGGCAGCAGTGCTGCCAATGACTCTGTTATCTACCACAATATCAGAAGTGAAAAAATGGCTGCTGAGTTTTTTAATGGTCTGGCAGAAGCCTTGTCGATAACAATTCTTTACACAGGTTTGCTGAAAATTACAGCCATCTCCTCTGTTCAACTCCATTTCTCAGCCTCTTGCAATTCTGTGGGAAATAGTTTTGAAACAGCTTCTCTGGCTTTAGGAGAAAAGAATAATGAAAAAAAAAGCAAACCTGTCAGTGTTGAACATGCCTTTCTCTTGCTTAAGCAGCAGTAAATGAGACTGGTTTCTTATCTCACTCTCCTGCGTTAATATTTAGGAGTCGGTACTAGCAAGACCGTCTCTGGTTCTCAGTTACGGCTTTGGATTTATTCTACTGATCCCAGCACACTTTTGGATCTCTGACAGCAGCTAACTTACACACGTCTCATCAGCATCCTGTGACACAGGGTAATCTCAAAGAGACGAGCAGCTGAAATCCTGCTTCTATCATGTTTCCACTGAGCTGAAGTCAGTGTGGCATCGGCACATCCTGTTCCCCGCGGTAACTTCCCCAGGTCCCACGCTGGGCCACGTGATGCTCCAGAAGCCTCTTGATCTCACACAAAATGCAATAATTGCATAAAATCCCCTGCTGTAGCTGAGCCTGTGCTGTGCTCCTTCCCTGCTGCAGGAGTTTTCTCTGCCACTGTTAGCAGCTTTTTTCCCCAGGTTATTCTGCTCTTTGCGGGGGGAGGGGGGAGGGGGGGAGAACCCAACAACACTCAAAACCCCCCCCAAAAAAACCCAGACTACAAAACAGACCCTGGCTGTGAACTGCTGATTTGTTGAGTGCAAAACCAGTCTCAGATGAAGCCCATATGAAATCTTTCAGGTGCTGGAAAGTCAGCTGGTTGGAATCTGTACTCTTGTTTTACTTAAGTAGACGCATGGCATATTACCTGAAGTACGGCTCTGCTTTTGGGTATTTAACACATCTCTCCTCTAGGTATCATGCTGGCCAGCTCCTGAGGAGAGATTTTACTTATAGAATCACAGAACGGTTTGGGCTGGAACGGACCTTAAAGACCATCTAGTTCCAACCCCCCTGCCATGGACAGGGACACCTTCCACTAGACCAGGTTGCTCAAAGCCTCATCCAGGCTGGCCTTGAAGACAGACGGCGATGGGGCAATCTTGGAATGACTTGCAAGATGTCCTTCACTTTGTGCTTCATGGAGAAATCATCTCTGCCCTTTATTATTTTAATGACATCCAGAGTTGTTGTAGGCAACTCCCACCACAAATAGAACAAGCTAGACCCTCTTTCACGCCCCTTGGAAGCAGGGAGTAAAGAAAACTGTCAGGTACAGCTGTTACCACAAGCAGTGAATCAGTGTTGGGATTGCCAAACTCAAACATGGCACCTGTGCTGTGGGTTTAAGTTGCATGGAGAACAGTGCTGCTTTAGACCTGGCAGAGAGAAGACAAAAATTCCTGCATCATCCATTTCTGCCAAGACTGCAGCATGAGATATTCTTCTGTTCAAGAAGCAGCAATGAACCAGGAGGAGCAGTCTGAGAGTGGAGCTGCCTACACAATATCCACCTAGAAATGTTGATGCCATCCATTGGATCCAGGTGAGTCACTGACTGGATGTAATGTGAGAAGAGGATCAGTTTATGTACAGCTCCAGTGAAAAATGGTAAATTAAGGACAAAATATATTCTGGTGGGATGTCAAGGAAAAGCAGGAGGCTGGGAGAGCAGGGTCTTGGGGAAGACCTGGAGGCAAGGACACATTGAAAAGGCTACTTGCAGAGACTCCTTGCATTGAATCAGTCCTCAGCTGATGCTGTGTGCCTGCCATGTGGGGAGAAGCATCTAAATGGTGGCAAGGGGTGGAAGGTAGGAATAGAACCCAGAAGAGGGCAAGGGAGCAGAGATGAGAAAGAGGTTTGGCACAGAAAGCACAGATGGAGACATTTGTTCAGCAAGAAAATCTCAGCCAATGCTTAGGAAGAATAAAAGAGCCACTTCCAGAAGAAACAGTCTAGAAAATATCAAAATAACTGCCTCTAAATCAAATAACTTTCAGAGAGACTGTGAATGACAGGACTCAACAAAAGGTTGATTTTAGTATGAATAAGTTCAACTCATTTTAAGCTCCCAGGCTAAAACGCCACCTATTTTCAAGGCCTGTCAAACCCTCTTTCTTGTCCTCCAGCTAGCAGACTGAACACAACACAATTGCATGTCATCTTAGCCCATGCAGAGCCAAAAAGTGCCAAAGACCATTTACTGTCTGTGGACCTCTGAACACTAACCGTCTCTTAAGTCTGACATAGTCAGTCTCTCAAATTTTGAAACTTGTCACCACACAGCAGAGAAAAGTTGGGAACTCTTTGCCTCATCTTTTATTCTGTGTTTCTTCCTGAGTTGCTTTCCCATCAACTTCCAGGCATTATGTCCTGGATCCCAGTTCTTTTCTTAATGGGGTTAAACTGAAGACATTATTAGGCAAACCGAATCCAACACACACATCTTGCCAGACAAATTGAATTTGCTTTCACTCAATTAATTAGGATAAGTTTCCATTCTCACATCAACTCTTTTGCATTAACATGCAGGCGTGCTCTTCTGTTCTACTGCCTGCAATTGCCAGCGTAAGGCCAGCAGATTCTCAGACATACACCCCATCGCTTTTCTGTGGCTGATTCAGACTCTCCTCCTGGTTCTCACAAGACTCTCTCTAGACTTTGATAACTAACACCTGCCCGAGAGGGCATCTCAGTTGTCATTCTCACATCCCAGTGTTAAGCAAAACAAAACAAGAAAAAAAAAAAAGACGAAGTTGTTGAAGAAGAAAACATCTTTCTTTCCTCACCTTGTCCCAAACAGGCAGATAGCTTTGACCCTCTTGTAGGCCAGCACAGATTAGCTGAGGAAATCAGAAAGAAAGAGTGGACTAGAGAACATCCATCCCAGAGCTTGGTGGTACTGTGTTTGCCAGCTAATCAAAAAAGAGTGCTGCTTCTGTGCTCTTGTATCCCTATCTCAGTAGCAGGGATAGTCACACATACTTGTCTTTCAATGTCCTTCATTATATGCTAATGCAAATAGCCACATAAACATTATATTATTATCATCATCGTCATCATCATCATTATTATCCATAGTTTCCTGTTTGCTGGATCCCAAGGCAGGCACAAAGAGTGGTTGCTCAAAGATGGGAGCTCAGCTGAGAATGAACACCTTTCTTTTTCAAATTTTAAACATCATACCAAATCTTCTGCTTTTCCTCTCCCTTCTCCCTTATGTGTTCTGTAGACCTGAGGTGCAATGTTATTTCTTTTAGCTGCACAAAGGTCTGCAGATTAAGGCCATATTGCCTCATCTACCCTCATCAACTTAGCCCACTTCTTTTAAGACAGATGCAAACGCACAAGAGCCTAAAGCACTGCAAATGCTGAATCTTAATCAGAGATATTTGGTTATATCAAGGTCCCAAGAACATCTTTACCTAGCGGCAACCTTTGTCTTTCAACCCCTCTTCCATGTGTTTTCTTTTGTATCTGTTAAGTCCATGCAGCTTCTTAATCAAATCACCAAAAATGTGTTGAACAGAATAATCAGCTTGTGATTACATTTTAAGGGATAAATAGCACATGACCAGCATTAATCACTCAGTACACCCCGGGTGGGTGGCTGATTCCCAAGGACTTTCAATAAAATCTAGAAAGCGTTATATTTTTCCTTGAATGCAGTAGCCTTCAACCGAATCACATAGAATTTTCTTACATCTAATTTGTTAACACTGCCGATCTCAGAATAGAATTGAAAATTCTACTAATAACAACATTTTAAAGTTATTATCCTCACTGAAGTCCTATAGGATTTTATTAGAGCTAATGCAATTCCCCCAGACTCTAATGATAAAAGTGCACTTTTCAAATCATCTTACAGGCGTATGATTGCCATTATTGTACTTATTGGTTGCCTTAAACACCAAAATATATCAAGGAGGAGGAAGAGGGTATTTTAGCAGTTACATTTCCCGCAAAACATTGTATTAACTATGGTCTAGCATAACCAATGGATTCAAACCTAGGGAGGCAAAAGCAGGAAAGGTCAGAGGGTGGGTTATTGCAAACTAGTCAGTGATCAATCCTGGCTGAAGACATGACTGTTTAGTTCACATTCTACAGAAAATCCCATCCCCCGTTGTATTTTGTTGTGTTATGCTCACCGTTTGTCCCATTATGCAATGTAGTGTTGAGAAGTGCACCCTACAGATTGTGACTCCTTTACCAATATTCTCATCAAGGCAAAGTGTTCAGTTGTTGCGGCGCAGTGGGTGGAGGGGGGATATAATCTTTAAAAATAGATCCTCAAGTCTTTTCTTAGATTGCAAAAAATTTCTTCTTTTAAAAAAAAAGAAATCCAAGCTACCACACACTCCCCCGTTCGTCTGAAAGTGATTTGTTGGCAAGAATAGAAGTTTGGTTTCCAAGGTACAGTGAAGGAGCATAGAGACGGCCTGAGGTATGGGATAAATATGCCATATTTCTCAGTTACACAAGATGCTGTAGCTAAGGGGAGATGCAGAGGGGGTACCAGGATGAAGCCGCTTGCCAAAACTGCCTGAGAGCATTTTGTATGTAGTGCCTTGTGTTCTAAAGTGGAAGAGTACAGGTGTGACTCACCATGCCAAGACATGTGTGCCAGCCTCTCTGCAGCATGTGGACGAGACACTGCAAGGCTGAGAAATCCTTTATGACTTGCTCAGACAAAATCCATGTGCCAGCTGCCCCTTGCCTGGGGACAGCCTTCCTCCAGCTTTCACAGAAGAACACAGTGACACTTGCAGTGCTTGTGATCCTTCAGTGGACATGAAGACAGCAGTTTATAGTAGTGCTGGTGCTTTTGCTGCAAAAATCAGTATTCAGAGAACTGCAGCCCTGAAAGGTCCTTTCGCAGGCCATTGCCCCTCACTGCCTGCAGAAATGCAGCCAAAGCTAGCAAATGTACCAAGGGACAGCCCTTGGCAGTGAGGGCTACCGCATGCACCTGGGACTAGGGGAGGGACAATAAAAAGTTGGGCAGAGACAAATGAAATTCAGAGCTCTGGGGTAGCTGTGCCCCATGAAGCCCCTTGCAAGAGAAGGTGGATTTAATTCCACTTTGCAGAGACCAAGCCTATGTTTTTCCTGGGTCAACATGTTACAGGTTACAAGAGAAGAGTTTGGACAAGCAGCCGTTTCCCATACTGAGATGCTTTGTGGGGGTCACAGCCCAGGGTGGGATGGGTTTCACAAAGACAGAAGTCTTCACAGAGATTTTTCCACTGAGATGCCTGTTCTCCTCCTCAGCCTGCAGACCAGAGGCTCTCAGATGGATGACAACCCACTCTTTGGGTGCTGGCATCAGGCCTGCCTGGACTCCCTGTTGGAGCTTGGTCTTTGGTATTTCTCCACAGAAGGTCCCTCTCTTTGATCCTGTGGGCCCAGAAGGTCCTGGGGCCCAACTGCAAAGGGGACATTGTCACTCCAGATGGCAGGTAAAGCTAAACCAGGTTTTGAACAAGACAGGAGGGGGGAGAAAACTACACAAGTGCTGGAGACCAGTGATAGGAGTGTTCTCCAGGCTGCCATGATGACACCAAGCTGTGTGGTGT
>NW_010242904.1:0-763 GCF_000690775.1 Eurypyga helias | reverse complement strand
CATTCTATGATTCTGTGATCCTCTCCCTGAACTCTTTCCTTATATCTAATCTAAATTTTCCCACTTTCAATTTAAACCCGTTACCCCTTGTCCTATCACTACCTGCCCTTATAAAAAGACCTCACAGCTTTCTTGTAGCCCTTTTTGGTACTGGAAGGCTGCTATAAGGTCTCTGCAGAGCCTTCTGTCCTCCAGGCTAAAGAAGCCCAATTCTCTCTGCCTTTCTTCACAGGAAATTTTTTCCAGCCCTCTGATCCGCTTTGTGGCCATCCTCTGGACTTGATCCAACTGGTTGATATTATTCTTGTGTTGGGGGCTCCAGCACTGGATAGAATACTCCATGTGAGGTCTCACAAGAGCAGAGTAGAGAGAGAGAATCCCCTCCCTCAACCTTCTGGACACACTGCTCTAGATACAGCTGAGGATACAGTTCTCCTTCTGGGCTGCCATTGTACACGGTGAGCTCATGGCCAGCTTCTCTTCCACCAGTACCTGCAAGTCCTTCTTCTCAGGGCTGCTGTCTATCCATTCTTCACCCAGCCTGTATTTGTGTTTGGGATTGCCCTGACCCAGGTGCAGGGCCCCTTGTTGACCTCCAGGAGGCTGGCATAGTCTCACCCCTCCAGCCTGTCCAGGTTCCTCTGGATGGCATTCCTTCCCTCTAGTGTGTTGACTGCACCACACAGCTTGTAGTCATAGGCAAACTTACTGAGAGTGTGCACAAATACAAATGCACTGTTGTGCTGGTTTCAGCCAGGAAAGG
>NW_010242903.1:8949-46546 GCF_000690775.1 Eurypyga helias | reverse complement strand
GCCCCCGGCGGCCGCACCTCCGGGGATCCTTCTTCCACCCCCTGTGCTGTCTTTAGCTCCCTGACTCCTGACGGTCTTTTGTTTGCGAGTCTGGGACAGCATTAGGGTGGTTTGGCTGGTTGGTTTTTAGCACACAGAAATAGCCCCTCGCTGTCCGAGTGTGAGGAGTCCGTTCCTCGAAGGACCGGGCTGGGAAGTCCAGGCAACCACACAGGCTGGAGCGGGACGGGTCGTACCACACAGGCTGAAGGTCGGTTAACATCTCGGCTTGGAAGCACCAGCCCACAAGACCTAAAGAACTCCGTGGATGTCCTTTCAAAACCCTCCTTTTCCAAATCTCCTGTGCAATAAACACAGCAGAAACTCATAGTTTACCTATTTGTTTGTTTGGGCGGTGTGAGTTTTTGAAGTAGGAACAAGCCAACTAGGATCAATTGCCCACCTAGCTTAGTGCCGTTTATATCCAGCGGTGACTATTAGCAGCATCCTGGGGAAAGATAGGAGAAACACAGCAAGTAGAGAGTGACTAGCACATCATCCTGTATTTCAGCAGCCAGCAGTTTTGGGTCCTCTGAGACAAGAGCCTGCTTTTGGAACATCATGTTTTAAGACACACAGACTGGCCAGGCTACGCTTATTTGTCTATTCTCTCCTCCTTCTCCTCCTCCTCCTTCCTTTCCCCTACAGTTCCTTACCATTGCCTTCATAGGCATCTTCCATCCTTTACACTCTGAATCTGGCTGAACGCACTGAATAGTATGGAAGCTTGTAATAAAATTGGCTTTATTATACCCAGTGTCATTCATGTGCTACCTAGATCAACCTCCAAAATTTTAGATTTGTTCCCATTGAATGCATATGGATCTAGTAAAGAGAGAGAAAAGCACAAAATAGTTTAGAGCAATTTTAAATTATTTTGAAATATCTTGTGGGCAGGCTCAATTTGCATGTTTGTAACACCCTTTCAGAGAAAATGTTATGAAGAATAATGTATCCTTGCAACCCCCCTTTTTTAAAAACAGGTGTCCTGGATACTGTCTGATTTTCAGGGGTATTGAGCATTCCCAATTCCAGCTGGCTCCATCAGGGCCTAGGGAACAAGTTAGCACCTGTGAAGGAAGACCAAGTGAGTCCATCATTATAACGCTAGGACAGAGAGACAGACAGTATTAGTCAAAGGAAAATGTCTATAAAATTATCTACAATTATATGTAAAATATTAATTCTATATAATCTAACTAAAAATGGAACTGGTAGGTATGATCTGCTGCAAAAAAATAATTTTTTTCTTTCTTCACTAATAGAAAAGTTCAGTTTTAATTGAACGAGGTTGTGACATCTCAGACTCAACTTCTTGCTGATGAATATCATTTGGCTTGTATTTCTGGAAACAATAGTTAAGGTTGAAATGATAGAACAAAGCCTTCATGGGAAATTAGTTTACCAGATTACTCCAAAGCAATCTCCTAGGAAAAAACAATCAGCGAATAGACAATTTGGCCTAAGGTGCTGGCTTTTTCTTAGATTTCTATATCTTTAAGGCAGCTCTTACTACATGAGATACTTGAAGAAGCACTATTTAAGTAGCAAATCAGAGAGGCATATGATGAAAGTAGTTATTACAAGGCTGTAAAACTTACAGTTTTGATTGAATAATTTTCATGCTAAGGTTTATTGAAAAATTCCAGAATTCTTAGGAGCTTTAAACATGTGCCTTTCAAACAACTTCACAGAAGAATGTTTCCTTCTCAGTGAAACTGTTCAATTTCTCTAAAAAAGAGGATCTTTTCATTTAGCAAAAATTCAGTGGACAATATTTAGCAATGATGGACCTAAATGGAAGAGTGCATGATATATAATGTATAGGACATTACCTGCCTCTTAAAAAAAAGAAAAGCCTAGCAGTACTAGGAGATGTTTAATATCTGCTTCTCAACATTCAGCTTTTCTTTCGGGAAATGGAATGGACAAGGATATCACACTGTGACAAAGACTTTTGAAAATAAACACACACACAGAGAAACATCATGTTTTTGAAGATGTTTACATTTGTTTGTTTACTGGTCATGGGCAGATTTGCATTCATGGTCTCACCTCCTTGTTCTTACAGATCAAGTAAGATTTACTATGGTTCCATAAACCCAGCATTACAAGTGCAGAATACCGTTGTAAATGTCAGAGAAGGAAAGGGTGGAAATTCATCATTTTCTTCCCAGTGGCTGAAATGTTAGATGGATAAATGTATAGACTTAGGAACAGTTACTAGCAGAGTGTTACTCAGAGACAGCAAGCCTCAAAGTATCAGGGAACGGCATACAAGGGGTTCCACTGGGACGGGTGGTCTCATAGAACGGTATTGTCAAAGAACAGGGTGAGATGTAACCGTCATGGACACAGGGAGACAGGCTGCCCTTTTTCCCTTGGATTCTACAAAATGCATCATAGCACCATGTATCATATCCGTATTGTATCATTGGCTTGATGAATTCTCACCTCCTGAGGCTTGTAAATAACACAGATTATCAGTGCAACAGGACGAAAGGAACCTGGAGGCTTGAGGCAGAAATGACTGAGTAATTACTTGGATTATACAGTTGATGAATCACTACTTCTGACCTTGAATCCTATGTTATCTGTTTCCCATATCTACATATCTTACTAGCTTTATATCTTTATGCATTGTAACTTTTTTGATTTCATTCTCATGGAATTGTGTATACACATATGTGTGCACATACATACGTAATATGCACATATAGAAATTATATCCATATATTTGGTCATGTTTTGAAGAAATTGAACAAACTTCATTGCTAGTTTAAAAAAAGTGCAGGCAACAACTTGCCTCCTAAGCAATTAATTCTCTCTCAATTTATTGTGTATTCCCAATCTGAGAAGGAAGTTCTACTTTAATACATAACTGTTCAGACTAATAAAAAAAGGGCACAAGTAGTGATAACTAGCAACCGTTAGAAGGAAAGCCTGATGAAAAGAAAAAACACTAATAAAAACTGATCCTAGTACATTAAGAATTAACTGACACAATTATTTATTCCCCCTGATTTAGGAAAGTTTTACCAAATAGAGTTTCTATGAAATTATTTTCAGTAGAATGATGACCTCTACTCACCTTTTGATTACAGAAAAAAAAAAAATTCTGTGTTATTTTCTGTTTTATTTTAAGACTGGTGTTATCATTTAAAGAGGTTGACATATCACATCGCAGAGGTGGCTGTATTTCAGTGCCAGTTAAAATGTTCCCTCTGCGATCATTATCTTTTTATAGAACTGTTTTCAGTCCCAGCAAGTGGATATCTGCAAATGTAGTTTGGAGTCCTTAGCTGAAATGAGCTACATAAATGCCGAGTATGGATATTCTCCTCCTTTCAGCATAGCATTGAGACGGAGCTGCTTGAATTACAAATCCTTTCCTCCATTATTTAATCTAATCCAGAAGGACCTTCACATTCTACTGTAGTTAGTTTTCTTGGCCATTGTGCAGGTTTTTTTGGGAATCACAGTTTAGTTTAATTAAAACTAGTCTTTTAAAAGTCTATACTAAAAGTTGCATTTTTGCTTCTATCAGCTTTGATCCAAAAGTGCATGGAAGTTATAAACTAGGATATGAAATGACCTTCTAAATTTCCTGTTGCTGAGCCCATTGAAATCAACAGGAGAGTCCAGAGTAGGACCTCTGAGAAGAGATTTGCCGCTGCTTCTATTCATACTGAGTTTTGAATTACAGGCTTCTGTACATACATTTCACTTGACTCAGAAATATAAATTTTAACAGAAGCCATGTATTTCACAATACAGTGGAAATTTTCAATAGAAGTAATTTTTTGATAACTCATATTGCATAATAAACCTAAAGATTACTTTTTTTTTAGTGATTCTATTTAAAGAAAAGAAAATTATATATTTGTATACCTGTGGAAAATTCACTGTCACTCTACATTTTATTGATATCAGCACCCCTGGGTATCAGACCACTAGATTCATTGTAATCATAGTATGCTAACACAATGTCAGCTGTAGTCCTTAAAACTACAGAATACTCATGCTTTTTGTCAGGACATATGCTGAATTACAGCTAATTTGCAACCTGTTTTTGAGATTCCTTATTAAATTTTTGTTCTCCAGTAAAATTTTTTGGAATTTGCAGAAGTTTGCTAATAGCTCCAGAGGAACTGAGAAAATAGATTTCAATTTAGAATGCTTTCAGATTTAATTATTAATGCAATTTGCTTTTTCTTTTATTGGATTATCATATATTCCAGATATGTAGTTACATTTGAAGATGCTGAATTAGCTAGAAACACCCAAGCACAAAAATAGGGATGTTTCCATACTAATTTAATTGTATTTATCTTCTGCTAGTATGTTCTTTGTATTTACCACTATCTTAGAATATAAAACCATGTAAGATACTGAGACAAAATCACATGAACTAAAATATACTGGAAAGCAAGGGTCTGGATCCTGACTTTTGGAAAACCTACTGGTTAACAGAGGTGGAGGAAAGGAAAGGTCTTTGGACCCCTCACATGGACAAGTCAATCAGCTGTGCAGTAAAACAGGATGTTCTCATGCATCTCCAGGTGCATGTGTGAACACAGACATGCACACACAGATGTGCAAGTATGTGTGTGCATGCCGGGACTCCTGGTAGCAGGCCTCTGTAGCTGTGTGCTTTGTCAAGAAGAACCTATCCTTAATTCGTGACTCTGCTCATCTTGTGTGTTTTCCGTTGAATACGTCTATGATAGCTGGCATGTATACTTTAATCATATGACTACTCTACTGACTTTAGCAAGATTTGTTGCATGACATGGCAGTTTCAATGACCACAAGAGAAGAAATACAAAAAATTCAAAATTTATAATATGTAACTGAAAGGGCAAGACATTTTCTCCAAAACCTTCACATCAATATAGGCTCACAAAAGTGCTTATCTGATTTGAGAATTTTCATCAGTCTAATGTATTGAAGGAACATGATACAAATTGTACTTTATGAAGTGAATGTTTTAACAATATTTATGGCAACAATCTTTCCCTCCTAGGACTATTACTAAAATGACATTAATGTTATTTACTAAATATGAAATCCTTTCATATTTCCCTTTCATGAACTTGCTAAAAGTTTTCCTCTTCAATTCGACCCTCCAATAAAGGGTCCTGGAACGGAGAAAAAAGCGCAACATTTTACATTTGATGGACTTTAAAATTGTTTTCTTACAGCCAAAAGAGGTGAACTGACTGTTTAGTCCTCAGTTTCTTGGTGTGATCTTCAACTTAATACCAAATAGGAACATCATTACCTACTCCTTTCCTCATTACTATTCAGCATATCTACCACTTTCATTCAAAATTCTTCTTTTCAATAGCTGTTTCTTTCTGCAAGCTCTTTTGAAGGGGGCCAATCTTTTCCCTCACACAATTCACATAGTTATTAACTTCAGAGTCTCTGATAATATCACTTCTCGACCCTTTATTTCAATCTTGGCAACTCCTTCCTGGGAAAATAAAATACTTCTGACATTTTGAAGAATATTTCTTGAGAGGTTTTTATAGATTATATTTAATGTACTTTCATATATCCTAAATTCAACCATATTCTCTCTACAGCGATTATAGACATCTTGTAAGAGTATGAATGTTACTATACTTTTTTAGTGGCCCAATTTTCTACCCAAGTACTTCAGCATTCTTGAGAAAGTTTTATTTTCAGCTCCCTTGTATGGAAAGAAAAATAGTATATATACTAGATAAGAAATAGCACTTTCTGTGTTTTTCATAGAACAACAGACCATCCTATATGTTATGCAAGAATAAGAAGTTTCCCCTGACAAATAGGTGAGACATATTTTATTGGCATTTTTATTGTCAACAATGGAAAGTTGCACTAATCAACCACCTAAGACACAGTAAGTTTTGTAAACCTTCTAGCATACTTACGCTTCTCAAAGCAATGAGCAACAGAGTCAATGTCTAATATAGAAGGAGTTCAACAGTGTTGGTAACTCCTGCATTACTGCCTCCATAAATTTCCTAAGGATACGCTTCCAAAATTTCTAAATCTCTCTAGTACTACAATTGTAGGTCATTGAAATTTCTATGAGTTTCTACACAAATTTCAGCTAGTTTTAAATTAAGCTACACATAAAAAACCCACTCTCCAAAGGTCTATCTATATATTTTTACTACACTCAAATTCTAGCTCATCAGCTAGCTCCTGTAATTTTTCCCAGTTTATCCAGCCTCCCCTGCATTTCTGGGCTTCTTTCCCAAACTCTCTTCCCACTCCACAAGTACCACTGGAGAAACCCCAGAAACATAAAGCCTGCAGTAAAGTATAGAAAGTTCTCTTCAGTTTTGTGACACAAAGTAATAACCATGTAAGGGTAATCTGTTAGGAAATTAAATAACCTCCCAGCCTTACAGTCATAGATTAGATTTACTAAATTGTTATTTGGATTTTAAATCATCTGAAAGAAGGCAAGATTGGAAGAGTGGAGTTTCAGTTATTCTTGTTTTCATTCTCCAGTCTATTGTGCTTGTCTGCATTATTATTTTGTGGTAATCAAAATAATACTCCTTCACCGCAAGCAAAGAAACTTCAAAAGACATGATTAAAAAAGGTCAAAAACTACTTAAAGACAAAATTAGGCTAACTTACATATAAAATCTTTACTTGCATACAAGTAAGCACTATAGAATCAGACAGTGAAAATTTGGGTACTTGGTTTAGTTTGGAAATCCAAGCTGTATCTCCTCTGTTTTTCAAGTTCCAGTGTATGCAATGAAACTGTCCATGTGATATGATAAGGGAAACTTTACAGATATATTATTACTACTGTATCCTTTACTTATATAATTGTTTTGGGATTTTCAGAACAGACTAGTCAGGACACTAGATTCCACAGATAATCATAGATTTATTTTTTAATAAAAAGGAAATTGAAAAGAAAAAAAAATCATATAGGGTAAAATGGGCAGATCTGTAGGGATTCTGTTGCTCCCTTGTTTGAAGATTGACTTTAAGTATTTTAATGAAATCATGAGAGTTTTCTATGTATCTGACTTGTGAAAGCTACTGTTCCAAATTGCTCCCTTTGGGCCCTCTTGTACCGGTCACTTCTTTGAAATACACTGACAGCTGAGTTAACACAAATGTCTAATCTAAACAGCCAAAGTGTGCCACAAATATCAGCTAAAGAGACAATCTGCTCAGCAGAATCTTTGTAATTCTTAAGACATCATGAAATGCCTACTAGAATTCAGGGTAAGTCTCAGGTAACTATAATGAAAATGGATCATTTATTTAAAAATATAGTACACAATATAATGAGCATTGGATCATCATTAAAGAATTTGCAGATACTTCTATAGATATATCTATACTTTAATACTGAGATGTTGTCTGAAGAACATTTTCTTCCTTCTAGAAAGTAACATTTTTATATTATTAAGGCAGTACACTGTGTCCTTTAGGTGAACATTCTCTGGCTAAAGGGAACTGGATATATTCAGTTGATCATTCTTTTTTCTCCTCACCTGCTTTTTCCATGCTTCATTTGCACAAATTTTATTTGCACCATATCTTTTGTACCATACTTTTTGTGTTTTTAATTGACTGACTGCGTGTACCTAGGTTCCTATTTGTATGACATACTTGGATGACTGTGCAATTTTTGAGAAGCTCTACCATTCATTTGTTGTTTCCCATCTCTTATCAGTATTTTAAATGTGATAATTATCTGTATATTGAATATCCATATATTACAATCCCAGTGACTTTTTTTTTTCTCTGAATTAACACTATTTTTCTATCTCATTTCTACTGATGGCTCAATTAATGTTTCTAACAGTGTTTCTATTTCATCTTGCTTGGTGGTTGTCTTTCCATTCAAAGCTTCTTACTTTTCATGTGAGAATTGTATTTTGAACAAAAGTGATCATCCATTCAATTATAACCTTACTGAAATATTTACCAGTATATTTTTTTAGAAGTTTTCCCACCTGAAATGAAAAGATTTGTCATTGACTTCTAGCAGAACAGAGCATATTGTTATAAGAAACAAATACTTCCTTTCAATACAGAGGATTTTATTTAGGGTGCGACAGGTTTACAAAACTGTTCATATCATGCATGGGATGAAACTAGTGAAACTGAAAAACTGTAACAGTTGAATTCCATCTGATTCTTTCCTGCCAGTACTGTAAAATGATATTAGAACTAGTGGGCTAAACACCCTCAAAAATCTTACAGGCTTTGGTCCACTTCTGTTGCCTGTCTTATGATGGCAGTTAAGTACATCCTAAAAAATGTTTCAGACTTTAGGATTACTATCAGGTTTTATTATGGTTTTCAAATAATATTCTATTTCATCATTCATTTATAAAGATAGCAGGAGAAAGACTAGAGTTGCAAGATGAGCAGAAATTCTAAAATACATTTTAAAGCCTAAAGTAAATAATTTCAAAACTTTAGAATGCAATGAATCAACAGTTTCTTAACCGATCACATATTTTAAACTGTGATTTGGTCTAGAAGTTGGCAGAAACACATGAGAAACCCTGAGAGTTTGAAGTTTCTGGCTGATCTCTAAATCAAAAACAGCTGAGCAGATTTAAATATTTTGTGTAAACAAATTTGCATCCAGGCTGCTAATCTGCATGCCAGCTTTCAGTTTGATATTTTCTGAAATGATGGAAAAATGCTAAGCCCTTAATGCTAAATGGAGTTCATAATGGGAATGCTGACAGACCCATAATTACCTGTATTGTGATTCTGCTGAAAGCTTCTTTATCTGTCTAATCTTTCACAATGGAGTTAAATATATAAATTCTTGAAAGGAGGAAAAAAGGAACTTGTTGTTGGAAATGTTAAACTGTGGCAATGCTATATTCCAGATATCCACTTATGGAGACAGCAGTGACAAAAAAATTGTTTGAAAAAATACGTAGCACTTTCTGTGAAACTGTAAAAGCACCTAGTGATGCTTAAAAGTCTAACTTCACTTCCATTTTTCAGTCTTTCTGAGTCAACCTTCTGGTAAAATATGAGTAAACTTATCCAAACAACCATTTTTAATATGGAAATGAGGACCTACCATAGAACAAATTTGTCATTGACTTGATATAGCAAAAAATTCCCAATAAACAACAAATTAATAACAAAACCAAATTAAAGAACAGAAATTATCATTTCAGTGCCCTAATACTGGCCATCTGTGCTAAAATCTTCTGCTCTGGGGGGATAAGGAAATAGAGGATGATACGTTTAAAAAGTTTTCCAGAAAATGAAGTGGAATAAGAATAATTAAAAAAAAAAAAAAAAAAAAGAGAGAGAAAGGTAGTCATCTGGATTCTGTAACTTAGGAACTCTGTAATTTAGAAACTTCGTTATCTGCCAACTTTAGAGTCTTGAAGTTTCTCTGGAAGATCTTTTTCTCAGTGTCTTTTTCCTTTACCCCATGAAAATCTTCCCCAGTTTGTCCGGGATATAACCACCTGAAAAAATAGACAGCATTTACTCCACAAAGACTTCTTAGAATGGATAATTCAGATATATCAACCTTACTCCATCTCCATACAATCCCTGTGTACAGGCCAGGGCACACATCTGTCCCTGCAGAACAACTATCACACATCAGAGTAGCCCTTAATTGAAACCAAATGTCCTCACACATTTTTGGCCTCTTTGATTTGCTGTGAAGATGAAATTTCTTTCTCCAAGGCTCCACAGCAAGGGCTGAAAAAGCTCAAAGAAAATATCAGGAGGGAAAACAGAAGAATATACCCCTCTGATACCTTATTTCCAAGCTGCCACATTCTCCAGAAGGTGTCCTGGACTTTTAATTTCTGATCATAAAGCAGCTGCTTCAGTTCCAAGATCAGCTATTTGCCCATCTCTGTATGTTCTTTAACATCTCTCTACCCTTCTTAAAATGGGGGCATTAGGGCTTCAGGCAGCACTCAAGGTATGGGTATATTAGGGCTTTCTGTAGGAGTTAAGTTACACTTTGTCCTGTTGCTTTTTGCCAGGCAAAAGTATAAACTGGGAGGGAAGAGGATGGAGGGAAGCTGAGCAGAAAGGGATCTGGGGGTGCTGGTTGGCAGATGGCTCCATAGGAGTCAGCAGTGGGCCCTGGCAGCCAAGAGGGAAAATCCCATCCTGGGGTGCATCATAAACAGTGTGACCAGCCAGTCAAAAGAGGTGATTACCCCACTGTATCCAGCATTGGTGTGGCCTCACCTTGGGCACCGTGTGCAGTTCTGGGCCCCACAATTAAGATTAATGTGAAGGTATTTGAATGCATCCAGAGGACAGCAACAAAACTGGTGATACAGCTGGAAGTAATGTCCTGTGAGAAGCAGCTAAGGACTTTGGTCTTGTCTGGTTTGGAGAAAAGGAAGCTGAGGGACAATCTCATTGCTCTTTACAGCTTCCTGGGGAGGGCACGTAGAGAGGGAGGTGCTGATCCTCCATGGTACCCCATGAGAGAACACATGGTTCAAAGCTGTACCAGGGGAAGTTTAGACAGGATATCAGGAAGCATTTTTTTACTGAGAGGATGGGCAAACACTGGAACAGGCTTTCTAGTGAGGGGGGTGGTGTATTCTATTCTATTCTATTCTATTCTATTCTATTCTATTCTATTCTATTCTATTCTATTCTATTCTATTCTATTCTATTCTATTCTATTCTATTCTATTCTATTCTATTCTATTCTATTCTATTCTATTCTATTCTATTCTATTCTATTCTATTCTATAAGTACTCTTCCGGGTCATGCCTAATATTTGGGGAGGGGTTGCTTAATTGCCGATGATTTCAGACAAATGTCAGTGATGACTGAGGTTGAAACTTTAAGTTCCAATTCAATTCCATAGTAACCTTGACATATTTTCCTATATGGATATTAATCTCTAAAACTCATCTACTTATGCATTTGCACACACATTCATTTTGTGAGGACATTTTGCAGTTCATCAACACAGGTACATCATTTGATTAGCCAAAGGATCTTAACATCATCCTCAGTCTTGGAAATTTCACTGCATACTCCTTACTCCACTGGGGATAGAGATATTGAGGAAAACTGATCCCACCACTGATCCTAGGGCAACCTCACTATTGATTCTTCCTCTTCAAAACAAGTGATCATTAATTCCTACTCTGCTTCTTATCCTCTGACTAGCTTTAAGTTCATGAAAGGATCTCTCTATCCATCCTTTGGTGGGGAGCCTTGTCAAAAGGTTCTTGTATGTTGAAAAATGACTAAATTAAAAAAGATTAGTTATGCTGATAAATGAATAGGTACCCAGAATTCCCTTTTGCTGAATGAAAGCTTTAACCAAAGACCTTTGATGGAGTAATATTCTGCGTGTCTAACACCGCCTTTCATAAGCTGGAATACAAAAATGTCGATCCTGGAAAAGACAGAGGGCAAGAGCTGTAGCCACTATGTGATATGGAAAAGATTAGTTCAGCCCCATAAAGTGTTTGGGGGAGCAGTTGAATGTCCAGATATGAAGGTCCAATACTAAGAGTCAGGCTCATAATCACAGTTACACAGATGTGACTAAATGAAGTAAGTGTGTAAACCTATGGATAGGGTTTCCAGTGTGCCTCTTTCTTGATAGCTCCCTCTTGTCAGCCCACAGAAATCCCAGCCTGTAGCACATTAGCTGCTATTAATGCTAGGAGATATTAATTCTGTCATACATGAGGTATGTAGAACATAGGACCTAAGCTACATTTCTAAATTCTAGTCTTGGTGTTCCTATCTTCTGTTTAACCATTGAAAGAAGTGTGACAGCCTATCTCAGGTCTTCAACACCTGACTTATAAACACCTGACCTCACCAGGTAAAGCCTCAAAAACACTGGAAGAGAGGGCTGCCTGTATATGTTACCTCTGCATTACACAGAAGAGCCATAAATATTTTTTGTGCTGAATCAGAACACTTTTCATGGTACTTCTGAGGTAAGATGAGATTGTTTAATACTTTAATAGGAGACTTAAAAAAAGATATTTCTGGAGCATAATGGTGCTGATTGTGTTGGTAGCACTTTTGTTTCTAGAAATTGAACTAAACTACTATTCCAAGCAAAGTGTTAGAGTTACTGAGCTGTTGCAGTCGCTGTGTTTCAGATGAGATGTTGCTGGCATGTCTGGTCCTGAAAGATTGCATGGTATTTTTCACAGAATATTGTTATTAGCCTTCATCTGCTGGCTAAATTCCAATTTGGATAATTACAGTGTGCTATCTAAATTCTCTAAGCAGAGTATGTTAAATAACCTTCTACACTTCCTTTCCTAATCTTCTGAGGGGTGTTTCTATGATTTACTGAATAATAGTTCTGCTTAATCTAAAAGGCAACTGCTTTTAAATGCTAGGGGAAAGTGACTGTTTTAGAAGGTGTGTTGATTAGTCAGTGCTCAGTGATAAATTACACAGCTGCATTGGTGGTGCTTGCCATGTAGGAACTGTTCCTTAGCTCTGTACAAAACCAACGGGAAACTACCTCCTTATCAGGATAGCTACAATTTAATTTAGAGTTGGTGGAAACATTTTAGATAAAAAAATACAGTATGTCCTACACAAGAAGATGAGTATGAGCCTGGAGAAATATACATATAAAATCTTGGAAAAGTGACAAGGTTTTGAAGGTTTAAATAATATTTTCTTATTCAAGATAAGGGGTGAATGCACAAAAATGTAGTACACAGGAGAATATAGAAAAGTATAAAACCATGCAAAAAAAATTGAATTTGTCTCAGATACAAAAAAAATCAAATGGAAAAGTTGATCAGTTGTAGCAGTCATGAAGCCAGGTTTCAGTTTTGCAAATAATGGATGAAGATGAAACCTTTCAGATATAGTTGAATACATTTTGCTAAGGACATACTAGTTCAGACCTTTGTTTTAATGTGAAAAGAAAAAATAAAAGAAAAAACAAATGAGAAGTTCAATATTAATCACATTATAGTTCAAAGTGATTTTGAACACTCCTAATTATTGGACTAGTTTAAGGATAACCTGGTGTTTGCTCCTCCCTCTCTGTCTCATGGTAAATAATAACATTCACCCAAGTAAGAAAGAGATAGGAAGCAAAATGGCCTGCCTCAAAGGATGCTATAACATTCAGTATCTCCATCTTTTCTCTGTGCCAATTAACACAGCTGTGTAAACTACAAGAAACACTCTGCCATATAATTTCTTCCTAATCTTATTTACCTCCCACAGAATACCTTCTATCAATCCAGAAGAAGCCATTTTTGCTCTCTATGAAGAAATGACAAAGATGTTGACATTTTTGCTCATGATTCTTCCAACATGTATTTTGCAAACTCTGTACAGGCTGACAGGAAAATATTTTATTTAGGGTTAACACAGAAAAATTCAACATACTTAATGAAAACTCATGTGGCTGCCAGCACTGTTTGGCATTATTTTAGTTCAAGACAAAACCATCATAATAATACTCACATACTCACTCATGCCTGCTTAAACTATACCTAAGCTCAGCCCTATCTGTCTAAAAAAGCACAATACCAAGGGCATTTTGCATAATGTTATGTGTAAATTAGGTATTCATAGGGCTCATGCATGTCTGGATTGAATGGAAGCAGGGTTTGTTTATAGCCCTTTGAGAAATGATTTAAATTTGGTTTAAGAAAAAGTGTTGTTACAGTGCAGATATTTGTCTTGTTGTAATCTCAAAGCTTGAGGATTTCTATATTTTTCTGATGTTACAGAAGCACAGACAACTTTTTGGCCTGGTTATCATTACGACTTCCTGTTGCCAAAAACTCCATTAACTGCTATATTTGGGTCTCCTTGACACAGAATTTTCATTAGCTTAGTTTCTTATTTGAATAAAAAACTAATAAATATGGGTGCAATACAATATGCACAGTTTCAAGCCAGAAAACTGCATTCTTGCAAGTAATGATCAAGAGAAAAAGAGAATAAGTTAATTTCTCTGTTCAACAGCTTCATCATTTGATGGTTAGTAAAAACTCAGGTACCTTGGTTTGCAATTTACCATTAGATTGCCAAAAAAACCCAGGATATACATTGTAGTTTGAAATGCACTTTGAAGTCCTCAGTTCTTCACAGTTGTATAAGAAATTGGCTTCAAGGGAATTGCTACGGTTCTTTGCTAGAGAAAAACAAAAATAAAATCTTGAAGTTAGTGGGTCAAATATCATCTGCTTTAATTACTTTAAAAAGATGGAAATCATGAATAATTATTCATGAAAACCTATTTATATGCCCATTCTAGGATTATTATTGCAAGCTTTTTTTTTTCAGTTACGTAAATAGCAAGTAAAAAAGAACAAGTAGTATCATCTTCTATCTGCACATTAAGAAACAACATTTGTTTGTTTTATAACTGTTTTGAGAAGCTGGGTGGGTCCAAATCCAGTGCAGAAAGCACAAAAAATGTAAAATTTAAGATCTAAATGTATTGAGGGATTTATTTCCAAACTTCCAACTATTTTTTCATTTTTATCATGATGTTTGACTAATACATGATGTTAGGAACACCAACTGATTTCTGGGAATTAGATTTTTCACCAGGAGAAAAAAAATAACTCTCTTCAGATAAACTCTCAGATAATGTTTGATTTCTGCTAACTTCAATGAGATTTAAGTGTGCATCTACTGATTTTTCCGTAATGGGACTTTGAATCTGTTACTGCACATTTTCAGAATGAGACTGTGCAATATGTTCATAATTGCTGGAATAAGAGTTCTTTCATACCTGGAAGAGACACTTTTTCTGGGAAGTAACCTGATTTTACATTTCTATTACTTTTCATTTTGCATTTCTACATAGGTTATTTCAAAGTTAAAACCAAATCTGAACAATTGTATCGACATCACCATTTCAAGCCATGCATCTGCTCAGTGTCTCATCCTTCTGAGCTTGCTGACCATCTGTGTTAGCTTCTGAAACTTTTTCTGTGTCCATTCATGTAATTCACAGAATGCCATAATCCACCCAAACTTACATGGTTACAAGTGTTGAAATAACTTACTTCCTACAATCCAGCAGCACACCTGAGGGGCAGAAGGTTCTTGAACTGCTGTTACACAACTACAAAACAGGGCATGTGTGTTTCCTCTTTCACTTACTGTGAACTCAGTCCTTTGTAATAGCATATTTTTCTTTTTTTTATTTCTCTCGATTCCTAAAACATGTTTCACTCTTGGAAAAAAAGGAAGATTACCCCAATACCTCACAATCTACAAATTTCAAAGACTCAACGTAAATTTGAGAAAATAAGTTCTGTATTTGCAAAAATAATAATAAGAGTAATCATTATATATTTCTGCATTTTGAGAAAAATATACTGTAAGTTACTAGTTAAATGTCACTAAATTAAGGAACTTCATTTTGCTTCTGAAATATTACTTCTCCACAGTGCAATTCAAACACCTGGGTATAGGAACTCTTATGCAGTCTTACCAAAATCAATTTTTGTTACTGTTTCCATTATAATCCTTGTGGTAGGATTTTGGTTGGTTGGTTGTTCTGTTCTTATTTGAGAAGAGGGTTGGGGATTCTTTTTATCTGAGCATAATTCTAAGCTTTCACAAACAATGGATGACTTTCTCTGTTGGGAGTGAAAAAGGAGGAAAAACAGCCAAATGATGCTTGTGTGTGCATTTAGGGCAACCTGTTCTTGCCTGACTCCAGAGATGTTACTCTGTAAGGACAGACAAAGGACAGTTTGAACTTCAGCTTGTAATACACTTTGTGATCTTTTGGGTTAAAAGTCACCACATCCTTGCAAAAGTTCAATAGCAATCCATAATTTTTTTTTTATGTATCCTCCTGTTGTTTTCTCCTCTCAGCTGGGAGGTTTATCTATTGGAGAGCCAGGCTAGCTGCTCACCTGTACAAAGCAAGTGGTCCTGCAGGGAACACTAGATGTTCCTTTGCAGAGCACAAAGCAGCCACGCAGAGTGGAGCATCCTCTGTGCTAAGTAGGCCGTTTCCCACCGTATTATAACGATTTCACACTACGTTATATTGTGAGCCTTAAATGATTGAATGTCCCCTTTGAACATTCAAAGGTTTCCTACTATTCTAGCTCACTGTTATTGCTTTTTACATTGCCTTGTGGCAAATTAGTGGGATATACTGTAAGAAAAGGAAGATCATCAGCATCTTATTTGCATACAAAAATCATATGATTTTCAAATTATCCTCTTTATGCTTCTCATTTTCCTAGGATGCTTTCTGCATCCTGTATGAAGTTTGCTCAGTCTTTCTGTATTCTACTATTAATGTTTTCTTGTGTAATATAACTGGGGTTTTTTTCTACTTTTATTCGCTCTGTGAATGTAACAGCTAAATTAAAAATGGTAAGAACATCAGCAATACTTCACTATTAAGTTTTACCAATTTATACCAAGCTAGTCAGAAAAATTAAGACAAAAGTGGTACAAACTTTCAACAAAAATGCAACTCTTCACTTTCTCACTGCATAGAAAATGTTTGAGGATGGCTTCCATCCTTGTCACTCTGCCTAAAATCTATAGCAAATTTCTCAGGCTCATAATGCCTTTGGCAACAGCCCCTGTGCTTTCCCCTCCACTAGAGAAGAACAAAAAAAATGCAGTCATGATGAAGGCCAGTTTCCCTAGCAGCTGGCTTCCTTACCCTAGTATGTTCATGGGTCTCTTTGGCTCACACCCGTTACTGTATTGTGCTTGTATTGTATGAAGTCATTTGTACTTTGAGGGACATATGAATGATAAGGGAATGGGAGGTGATTTTTCTAAGGAGAACATAATGAAAGAAAGCTAAACTATGTACAGTTACAAGTGCCTTCATTATTGACAATGTCTGAGCTGCAGACATGCTGAGACATAATGGGGAATCGCAGCTTCAGGGGGCCATCTGTAGATCTCAATGCAAAATCATTCAACCTAACAAAGTTAAAGCAGAAGGAGGTCTATTTTAACTTTTTTTTTTTTCCCCAGCAGAAAAAGGACTTCCTAAGGAAGTTTGCAGCTGAATAAATAGATTTCCATTCTACCTCAGTTCTGCCTTTTCTTGACTGACCTTCTTCAGACAGTGACCTGGTTTTCATGCAGTATATAGTATTAACATTATAACTCTGATAGAGAAAACTGTTCATATATTTCCTGAAAGACACTTTGATTGCAGCTTTTGAAAATAGGGGAATATGTAGTTATGACATAACTTACATATTCTTGAGTTCACTACCTAAAAAATATCCCAGGTAGCCTGTGTTATCAGTGTTTATAATGGGAAGTGCTGGGACCCTAATGTGTTGGCAGTGAGAAGTTAAAATTATCAATGAAGCAGAACTTTGTCCATTGCTTTATAGCTATAATTGTCATATTAACAAGGACCCAAAATATGTACAGAAACAAAATAGTTTTATTGAAAATTTTAGTTGCCTCATATTTTACTCAACGTAAGTACTCTAAATTGAGCCATTAAAGAAATCAGTATAACAATCGGATTTAGTTACAATTTGCTCACCACTTTCAGTAGGGTGGAAACAGAGAACAAAATAAGTAATTAAATAAATGATCCTATCACAAGTTTTTAAAACACTGTCTCTCACAAAGATTACCATGCATACCACACTGTTTCTGGGTAAGATGTAGTTCCTTGCACTGCCAAATACTGAAACAAACAGCACTATACTTCAGCATTGTGCTAAATATGAATCCAAAGTTCTTTTGGCCCACTGTAGACTTCATAGGGCTTCAGGTCCATAGCAGTAGGTAAAAATAAGCTAAATAGACTTCACAGGTATGAGGAGTGAAACATAGGTAAATCTAGAACCAATAGTTCAGAACTATTACACACAGAAATATTTAATTTTCATTGCTAAATAGAATTTACAGTGTATGATCATGTAATCAAGTTTTGACATTCAAAATAAGCCACAAATATCCTATGTTTGAACTAGGAAAGGGAAATAGGTGTGTAGGACAGAAGGTGACACCCCAGTCGATGATCTGCCCAGTGATTTGGTTTATTTTTTATTCTAAAATGCAGTTCTTAGTTCTCTCTACCACTGATCAGGTGTAGCATGTTTAAAAAGTCCACTTCATGCCGTGTCAGCTAGTAAATATTGGCGCTGTTTCAATGTATTAGTAAAGAAATACCATGTTTCACAGAATATTAGTTTTCCTATAATCTCTGGCATAGCTAACTTTTTCTTAAATGCTTTTCATAATGCTGCTGAGACATAAAAATGGGATAGCCCTTTCTAGTTAGTGGATGTTGAGGTATGATTAAAAAGCTTTCATACTGAGTATAAGGATTTTAATTGCTCTTGTCTTTTCAGTCTCTGTCAATATGTTAGTTCTCTCATACATTTATTCTACTAGTGGGTTATGAAATGTTTTGTGGTAATTAAGACTCAGGACTAGCTTTCTCAGTGGTTTCTCTTCATCATATTCTCTCTTTCAAAGTGATTTATTAGCAACTGGGACTATTTCTTAGATTCACTCTCTTTCCTAATAGCAGCTGCCTTACTTTACCCATTTCTAATGGAATGATTTTACTCACATGCCAAATGTGGTTTTGTCCATCTTGGAATAACAGCCTTACGTTCAAATACAGAAAATTCAATAATGGCACAAAAATGCTGCTGTAGGAACTCCTGATCCAAAAGTCCACTTTTGATAGTAAAATACAAATGTAGAATATGTGAAGCAGAACTAGTAGGAAGAAAAAAGGTGAGGAAAAATATTTCCAGAATAAATTCTAGAGACAGCTGATCCAAAATAGATTAATTAGACATAGTCTATGATGCTCTGATTCTTTGTGTTTATAATTTTTTAAACTTGATCATGCATTGCACTTTGGGTTATCTTTTATCACATAACTTATTAACAGTTGTTATTTCATTAATATATTAAGTCAATGCAAAATCTTAAGTCATTAGCAGTGCCAAGCGTTACATTCACACGTCTTTCAATGCCACACCTTTCACTTTGTCTGTCCTAGATGTTTTGGATAGACTTGGCTGATTTTGGTTACATAGTGGACATTCTCCTTATCAAGCTGTCGCCAGTATTTTATCAATATCATAATTAATATACTTTCTACTTCTGTGAACAGGTATTTTTAAAATATTTTTAAGTCATTCAAATAATTGATTTGGTCTGTTAGTTGCTAGAGAGAAAAGAGGACAACCAATTCAGGATTAACAAACAAACAAACAAACACAAAGACAAAGATATACCATGATATTAAACACATACAGATATTGACTCTTTAATATAAAGTACTTTTGTTACTTAAAAAATATCTGACAGATAAACAATACATCAGAAAGAAAGGAGCAAAGGAGAATGCCTAGACCTAAAATGCTAATCTCATGTATGAATGCGTGTAAATAAATAAAAAGTACAGGTGATCTAGTAGAGTGAGTGGACCGGCTCATTTGACATAAGCTCTTGCTGAGAAGCCTGGTTTTTCTTTCCTTTTTTAATATTTGGGTTCTTTCAACTCTTTTCAACCTATGTTCAAACCTTTTTTCAATGCACTTAATCCTTTTTGTTGTCTTAAACCATCTTTAATTCTGCAGTGTCATCTCTGGTACAGGCTGGGGACTATTGCATGCAGTTTTCTAGATATGCCTGTGCCGTTAACATTATGTAATGTCATTCCTGAATGATCTACCTTACATATTGATATACCATGCTTTAATATCTAGCAGTGGTATAATATTTAATGCATGTTTCCTTATCCCAGTGTCACGAGGGAACCCTATTACCTTGCTTGCAGACAGGAAGTCTGCAAGTCAGTTATAGGTCAGATTTTTAAGGGTACATAGGTGGCTAATGGCCCAGGCAAGTTCCTAGTGGAACTAGCAGAAGCATAAATGTCTTAAGTCCCATTAATTCAACAGGTATTAGGTGCTATTGTTTTCAAAATCATTGTGACCTATCTGGATTTCAAGACTCCAGATACCTTTTAAAAATCCTAAAGAATTTTTAAAATGTCCCAAGTGACTTCCCAAGGTTACAGAAGTCTTTATTCAAGCAGAAAGCTGAAGCTATGTCTCCTGATTCCAGGACACCTCTGTGAACATTGGATCCATGATAAACCGTCTCATTTTATATGAGTAAATGTAAAACATTAACCATGTTGTGTTACAAGAAGCAGGACATATATCCAGGGGAACAAGATAGCTCTTAAATTATGTATAAGCGAGTAATATCCAAGAGTGATTTTATATTATTATAAATTAATGATTTTTTTTTCTAATAAACTGTTAGGTTGCATACCACTTTTCAGTACTGATCTGTCATTCATCTAAAATAATCAGACTAGTGCAATAATTCATAAAATGGAAGTGCCACATATCTTCAATTTTTAGGGTTTACTTTTTCTGACAAACTTCAAAATGATTTCCTTTACTATGTTAAAGCATTAATTGAAGCTAGTTATCAGTGACATGTACATACAGTCAAAATAATTAGAAAAGGACACATATATAATGAAAGTGTATGAGAATCATTAGTGATGACTTCCATATACAAATAACTGTACTTCCATAACATCTACGCAAGATCTGGTAAAGAAATGAATTGATGTTGTTTTTCTAGCATGGTCTATGAATGATCCCTTTTTCAGATGCTTCTTTGTCACAATATTTCCAAACCTTTTACCTGTCAGGCAGCTGGTGAGGTAAGACCACTGCATGTTATGGTGATTAGCAGCATCTCATTGTTTCCTTGTGCTCCCTAGTCTGCACCCCTCTGTGCTATCTAGTTTGCAAGCACTTCTGCTATCCTGTGTTTTTCTTCAGACTGCAGCCTTTTCAAATAAAAATTGTGTCTTTCCTGTCTCTGTGTGGCACACTGCAGAACATACACCTTGTATATGTCAATATTTCAGCAGTATTGTCACATCATAATGGTGGAAGATATGCATGTAGTTACTTTAGTGGGTCTGTTGTCTACTGCTTGTTCTTTTGAAAAGAACGGTTGCTAAAACTGATACCAAAGCATAATTTTGCATTTCCAGTGGCAATAGCAATTTATGTCTGTTTTTAATACACATTCATGGCAAAAGGAGATTCATAAAGATGAAAAATCAAACCTCATCTTTGTGCAGTTCTTGGCCTGGAAACAAACTGAACTTCAAAAGTTTTTAATCACTTAAGCATGTTTCAGTACACTGGCTAATGATAAATCAAAATGCATGCAACAATAATCTACTTAATTAACTTCAAAGTTGGCTGGCTTTTTGTTGCCTTTTTTTTTTTAATATTAAAGTCCAAAATGGAAAATATTTCTATTGAATTTTACAAACAACTTCATACTTTAACTGGAACTTCTTCATATTTTAATCAGCTATGAAACTAATGTAGAAAAATTTGGTAGTTTCGTGAAAGATTTTTTCTAGCATGAACTAATGCACAACAAATTCTCACATTATAGATAGAATATCAATAAAAATATGTCTACCAAACTGTAAATATCCTGATCTTTTCTTAAATATTCATTGGGAAGTTCTGTATTTCTGTCCACATTCCATTTAATACAAGTAGAACATGTATCTTTGCCAGACATTAATGATAATTTTGACATCTGCACCCTGAACTCCCTCAGAAAAATACAACCAGCTACATAATACACTGGAACATGCAGAAATCTCAGAACAAACTCATGGCAGTGTGGAATGGTCACTGTTTCAATAAAGAACATGCTAATGTATTTATTATTGAGATGTTTCTCCATTACATTTTCATTGTTAAGTTATGAATAGGTGTGTAAGACATTAATTAGATTTAGCTCCATCTTTTAATTGTTCTTATAATCATTTTTCAGTGATAAAAGGGGCTGCAATGACATAGAAAATTATGCCAGATGCAGAGTAACAGAGACTTAGACTCCAGTATTTGTCTTGCACTTTTACATTTCAGTTTCTCAGTTGTATTTAAATGTTTGGTCCTGATACAAGTTGCTGTATCCATAACAAATTCAAACAAATATAAACTTTATCTTTATTTCAGAGGTCTGGGGGTTTTTGTCTGTGTGCTATAGTTGTATTAGCCAAAAGTTCTACTTATGGCTTTACAGCCATCTTTTTTTTTTTTTTTTTGATGTATAACTCAAGAGACACAGAAAGAAAAATTATTTAAATGATTGTTAATGCCTGAATCGAGGACATTTTATAGCTTGTATTCTTGATCTTCCCTTCTCTCCCAGTGAATTTTTTTTTTTTTCTTCTTTTTGCTAGACAGTAACAGAATGTCTACAAATGGAGGCCTGGAGAATGTCCAAGAATCATAGTCTGGTGTTTAGGGAAATCTAGAAGACAATTGAATTACCTCAAGCAGAATAGAGAATTTCTGATCCAGCAAAAATAATATAATTATATGCTTCAGTTTAGTGTTTCTGCTTAATGTTTTTGTTTGTTTGTTTTGGTTTTTGGGAGGTTTTTAAGGACAAAAAGAGGAACAGAGTGTTACCTTCACTTGGTGTATTTAGAGTAAAATTGTAACCCTTGTAGAATTTTATAAAAGACCTAGTCTTTTAGATATATTTTAAGAATACCCACTAGCCATTCTGAAGATATGAGCAAAGGGATAGCTTGATCTTGTCTGGGTCAAATCCAGGCTAAGTATCAGGGAGCTGCTCAGCATCTCAATACCAGCCATATTGAAACACAGTAAGGCTGGATCAGAGTGGACTGTATGCACCTAAGGAATTTCTACATAAAATACCAAGTAGAGTAATTTCGAGTGCATTTTCTACCCCAGATAAGATATCAGTGGAAAAAGCAATTTCTGGATCATAGTTTTCACAGAGATAAGACTAAGGTACTCAAACCTAGCTTTATCCAGTAGTGAGGAACACAGTGTAAGATAAGGCAATTTCTTACAACATAAATCCACAGTTTAGTGTGGATGAGTAGCTCAGATGCCCAATCCATCTCTTTCCAACATTGTAATTTATTTAATCCCCAAATTAGTGTCACACATCTGTATTGCCCAATGCTTTCTAAAAACAACTATAGGTGAAAGAAATATTTGGATAACATCAACACTTACCCAGTGGACAGAGCACATAATGGACACAATGACACATCTCTTTATGATACATTGCTTGGAGAACTGGGAAAAGTTTTATTTAGGTTTTTTAATAAGTCAAAAGAGCATTTATTACAGGTATATATTAATAATTAAGAAAAAATATTTGAATTAAAATACATTGGCTTAAATTCCTTACATTGGGAATTGTTTGAATAACCAGAATTAAACAACTATTGCTGAATAATACGTTTTCTTCCAGGATTTATGTTTTCTTATGACTTCTCTCAATTTGCTGGATGGGTATTCAATGTGGATTTTATTTTCATGTGGCTGTCTACCCCTTCCTTCCTTCTGGTTTTGTAAATTCCCAAAGTACGAATGCATCAGAAGTAATTCACTGGCCATGCATGAAACGGCTACATGCGAAAAACAGTAACTGCTCTGTTTCTCGTAGCTGAGTTCAAGCCAATGCAACCCTTTGTGCTATCAGGGATTAAACCTACTCTGTTTTGTGCTACAGTGTCTGCAGAGAAACTTGGCATGCACATGGACCTTCTTTATCATCTTTATCTCTGGGAGAGAGAGCTGCTTTTATTTACTGTACATGACTGCTGAAACTAAACCAGCTGAACCTTGGGTTTGGTGTGGGTTTGGGTTTGTTTATTTTTAAGGAAGAAATATTCACAATAATAATACTAAAATAATATTTCAGTGATTAAGAAGTAGTGGATACAGTCACTTTGCTTTATTTTTAGTGCATTTTGATAATGGAAATTCAGTCTCTCACCTCTTTAGTCTGCTACTCTTGGCAGGCTTCTCACATTATATATCCTGCATTTGCTTATTTATTCTCCCAAAACTGACAATTCTAAAAATCTTTTTTCTGGCTTTAAACTGTCTAAAATTAATACAGCACGTAAATTCTGAATTACAAGAATTCTGTCATACGTAAAACATTCTTTTGCAAGCTACGCATAGCTTTTCTGCTTGTGTAATACTTCTAATGCATAGTATATCATAAAATAAATGCTCAAACCTTTATGTAAAATTCAATAATTTATTACTACAGCTTCACCTTTATTGAAAAAATACTTAGCAAGCAGAGAAAATTCCTTTTCATTCCCTAAAGTCATATCATAGAGACTAATTATTATTTACAAAGGATTCTATGATCCTCAGCTAAAATTCTAGTGAAAATTATGGAATATCTGCACTTTATGCTGCATAATAGCTATCTGTATGTTTTCACTTGTATGTCTGATCCTGCACACACAAGTTTAATTTCATTTAAAGTGAAATAATCCTATTAACTCTTCCCTGTTCTTTTCCTGTTGAGCTGAATGGCAAAACTCCAACAGGACTTCAAGAACAAGACAATTTTCTCAATATGTAAAGTTAATTATGTGCCTAGATTCAGTTACAATGTTATCACGCGATGAAGAGCATTTACTTGCTTCCTTATTACTGTTGTCCTCCCCTCCTTCTTTCCAGAAGTCATACAAAAAAGCACGTTGTAAACTAGAGCAGAGCAGTTTTGATTCCTGTCTGTGTCTTGTGTTTAACTTTGGTAAAAGCTTAGATTGCCTCCAGTGCATTTATTTTTCCAACAATTCTGAAGTAATTTCAGCCAGATATTATAGATTTCACGGAGATCAACTTGCAGCCTGAACATCTGCTTTTACCAAGCACTTGTTATAAAAAGCAGAAAAAAAAGTGCATGTGATGAATACATATCTACAGAGGGATTGCTTTTGCCTTCAGAAATTAATGGACATAACAGGCAAAATTACTCATGAAATAAGAAATGAGTTAGAATATTTTTCATATATCCATCAATTATATATGTATTCACTTGAGCTGATATTTTAATTATTACACCATGGAACACTTCAGTGTTACATGCTATAGCATATTTCCCAGAGACTATTTCCCAGAATAATTTGGATCAAAATCAATTCCAACTGAAAAAATAAAAAAATTCCAATTTATTTTTTTGTTATTATTTTAGAAGATGATTTTTGGAGATTATTAGGTAAAGTGGAGATATAAAAAACACTTGAGAGTATAAAGAAATTAACAGAGAGGAGACAAACACAAGAAATTCAGGGCAAACAGAAATTAACCCTTAATAGGAATATTTTGCTGACTATTGAAAGTGTCTTCAATAGTCTTATGCATAAAGCTGAATTTACATTAAAATAAATTATTATTCAGCCCATACTTAAAATTGGGCAGTTAAATTTAAGTACTTCCTTGAATTACAGGGATTTTTTTCTTCTTTTTCCAGAAGTTTCTCAGATATTAGCATATGAAACATCCCTGGACAACAGATAGTGGGTAATCCTTTTTCTACACATGTGGTAGAAAAAAAAAGGGAAAGAAATTGAAGAATTTTACAAGATCTTTCTTGTTTTATATTTTTAAATCTGAAGCACAGAAACCTTTGAATGGATTTCAACTTAGGTGTGTGAGCTTGCTTTGGGTTTTTTTGTTTGCTTGTTTGTTTGGGTTTTTTTGTTTGTTTTGTTTGTTTTGGTTTTTTTTTAACATTGCTAGAAAATTAGTGTGCTTTCTCATGCTTCTTTTGTGTGATTTGGAATTTGTCAATGATAAGGTTTTTCTACCCCTTTTCTTTGTAATTCTCTTAAATATCCAACCTACTTTTTTGTATTAGTAAACTTGCAATGAATGCATCGGGATTCCCATAATTTTCTCTAACCTCTCAAAACTCCGCTTATTTCCCAGAAAGTCCCTTACCTTTTGGTTGTAAAGTGCCATTCTTCAGGCCATAATGCATCCATTAATTCTCCAACACTGTTTATCACTACTGAGAACTCACACTTCTAAATTATTTTGAAAACTAGAGTGCATTTTCAAGCATAGTGTATTGGATTTTTCTCTTTTTCACTCATGACCTGTTCTTATGTGACTTACATTTTATTTAAATATTCCTTTGACTTTCATAGCATCTCAGTATCTTCTGTTGTTGGAAATTGAACTGAGTAAGTAGAGCAAAGCCTAACCATTCATTTCACTGATAACTGAGCCTGAAAGGGTGACTGCAAAATGCAGGCTTCTTGCTTATGGGAACAAGATAGTTTATAGACAACTTAGTTTTTTGTTTGTTTTGTTTTGTTGTTTGTTTTGGGTTTTGTTTTTTTTTTTCACTTTTAAGGTGTATACATTTTCACTTGGCAAAATATAGGGAGTGAGATTTTGAAAGCCCTTAGTACTGACATGATCTTGTTCTTTTTTCAGACACTTTTAGTGAGTACAAAAGAAAGGATTTCTGTCAGAACTGAGTGCTGTTGAAAATCCTATCCATCCAGCTTAGTAGTACTTACCACTTTATTTTGTTTTATAAATATAAAATCTCATATAAACAACTTAAGGGAAAACCCATGACTTAGGAATAACAATGTTAAGCATTTCATTAGTGCCAACAGTGAATCACATCAGAAACTGCAGCTTCAGAGAAACCTTTCTAGTGCTTAAAGTGCTGCATATCCATTTAAGTGAAAATTGCCTATACTGAATGAGGATGAATAAGTTAACATGGCTTTGATAAACAGAAAAGATGCTTGATTGTCACAAAATTAGGTTTATTCTGATCACTGTTCTTATAATGAGAAACACCTGCAGGTGCATTTAAAAAAACCGAGTAAGTCCTTTATGCTGTAATATCAATTAATGAAGTAAAAAGTATAAAACTTTACAATCACTTAATCAAACCTTGGTCACCATATTTCCCTCCTGTACTTTTGTGCTGTGTCTTAAAATTTGCATTTTGAATGAGTTCATCAAAAAGTGTGTATGCAATTTGAATTTGAAAACTCTTTAACTGGACAAAAATATAACTATCATGATAAATGGTAGTTATCTCTCTAACTTAAATTTCATACCACTCTCCACTGCCTGTCAGTCAGATTTTCTTCCCTCTTCCTCCTTTCAGTAATTTTACTTGAACAACATGAATGACAGGTAACTTGGCCTTTCATAAAAAGATCATTTGGATTATTACAGATATTTGGGCACGGGGGAACCCTAGATCAATGTTCTGTATCCTTTTCAACAGTTAGAAACATTTTTAAATTATGAACTCCAAACAGAGAGCCTAAAAATAAGTCTTGGGGGTTCAAGTGTTCAAGGATACTGAGCATGACAGTGAGCACAGGGAGGGAATAAAGATGGTGAACTGGCTGAGTGTGGTTCTGTCACATTTTCACTGATCCTGAAAATGGTATACAGGATTCTTTATGGAAAAGGCCCTTTTAAAATTACTTCCATCTTATCTCTTGTTCTTGTGCTTCTTGGTAGTAAATAACTATATTTTTTATGCTTTTTTCCCCATTTGTGACTTAATTTGGATACTTTGAGAGTACCCACTGCACTAGATGCATTAACACAGCCAATGTTGCTACTGCTGGCAGGGCTGACATAAAGCAGGAGGGGCTTGGGAAGTTGCTGCTCCAGGTTGCATAATGAGGATAGGATGGAGAAGTTTGAATTGATGCTTTTGTGTAGAAAAATAGAAGCATACAGCTTCCAGAAAAGTCAATCTCTTTAAAGCTGCAACATTCACTTTTATAAGGTTCCTGTTTTTCTCTAATTCTCTCTTTTTATGTGCTGCCTTCTCTTTCTGCTTCTCCTTATCCCCTTTTCCCAAATGGTAGTGAGGGTTTTTCTTACCTTTCTTAGACAAGTTTCATCCACAGCGGGCTGATTTATTTCAAAGTGTTTGTACAGTTTTTCAAAGGTGAAGATACTTAGCTTTGGCTCAAACCTGTGTTGTAAAAGTGACCCTGCCAAAGACTGCTGTGGAGCAACTGCAAGCAGAGCTGCTTGTGTGTGTGCCAGGGCAAACTGTCAAGGGAAGAAAGAGAAAGCTGCAGGAAATGGGGAGAGAAGTCTTGGCGTCGCATAAAATGGAGCTTTCAGATTTGCTTTACGTGACAAATCTTTACCTCTTCTAATTTAGCTCTGTTATTTATTTATTAATTCTTACTCGAAAACTGAATAAATGAGAATAAATTCATAAATGTAATTTGGGTAGAATAATATGTAAAAACATATTCTTGATATTTTCAGTATCAAGTTGGAAGTCTAGGTAATAAGGATGAAAAGATAATTTTAAAAAGAAAAATTTTATTCTTCTTCTTTTTCTGACTATTTCAAAAAAATCTGTAAAATTTTTCAGACAGAAATCAAAACCAAGAAGATGTGCAAAATCCACGCCAGTTCTGGTGTGAGAACAAGGAAAGAAGAAGAAAGAAGGAAATAAAATACTGTGGCCTCTGCATTAAATTAATGCTTTTCCCTGATGGAACTGGTTATTAATCTTTCTGTCTTAGAAATAAAAAGGTTCTTCACATTCCACTACTCTCCCACCTCTGCTTTATGAGCCACATATTTGTCCGACGAGTTTGTCATGAATGCAAGAGTGGTGCAAGAAACACACAAATTACTTGCTAAGGTCAATGACATTGCTAATTTCTTATTACTTAGGGAACGCAACAGTGACCAGCTTAATTAAGTGCCAGTAGGATTGTACTATGCAAATACTGCTGACAGATTATACCAAATATAGCAAGAGAAAGGACACAAATAGTCTGCTAAAAGCTATATGTGCTATTTTACTCTCTTTGCCTCTGGTAAGAAAGTTGGATGAGACATTAGTAAGTAAAGATAGGACTTTTCCCATGGCTATTCAATACCCATGAAGCACAGCTGCAATGGAAATTTTCTTTATTTTAAATATAGATTTTAATTTTGGTTTGCTTGATTAGGGTTTTGTGGGGGGGTGTTGTGTCGTGGGGGTTTTTTGTTTGGTTTTTTTTTTTTTTTTAGACAAAGGTAGCTGTGACTGAAGTTTAAATCAAAGATTTTATGCCTGAAAAGAATTGTTGCACTTAGGATGGCATTTTATACACTTCCCTCAATCTAAGCCTTCAGGGTGTATTCAAGTATGCTATAGGAAGATGAAGTTCATCTGCTTGGCTAAATTCCAGTGTTCAAGCCTATGCACTAGGCCTTTTCCATAGCTAAGTGCCTTCTGCACTAGCTTTTTTTGGTAGGTTTTACTACCTACTCATAACTACAGCTTCAATCTGTATTTATTCTCAGTAAAGGAGGATGTTCTACCATGCCTACGGTAGTGGTCACATTCCTAGATGTGTCAATGTCTCTATTTGCCTGCGAGTGGTACAAAAGCACCAGCAGAAGGTGTGCCAGGTTCCCCGCACTCTTTTATTCAGATGGCAGGGGCTCACATGAAAACAAGCTCTGAACAGTTGTATTGATTTCCTCTGTCCTGCTCTAATCCCTTTTGCACTTATACCATTTTAACAAACTTCAACATATGACTGGAGTTTCCATTTCTATGGGTTCTGTGAATATAAGTAAGGAGAAGAAAACCTGAATAGTGCTTTTCCATGCTATGCCAGTAGAAAGAGGCATCAGCGGGACTATCAGACAATAAAAAAAACCAAACACCCAAATAAATGAATAAATTGGATTTGGAGAAAAACTAAATTGCAATCAGGCATCAGAATTTGTCAAATAATAAAACTACAAAAGAGTCTTCACTGACCAGACTTCATAAATCTGCTGCTCATGGAATTGTTAGATCTTATTTAATTTTTCACTGGTTAAATTTCTGGTTTTGAAATATTCTTGTTTGCAGTATACAACTGTATCATTGTTTCCAGCAAACATCTCATTTACACCTAAAAATCATTAAAAATCTAAGTATTTCTGAAAATTAGCCATTGATTTAAACACTTTACCCTTAGTCGTCCCACTTGAAAATAATGCCCATGTGGCTGCTTTTAAGAGAAAAGTTTCAATGGTTTAACTGTGTAACATATTAAACCACTAAAATGCAATTTGTAAAATGGATGACAAATCATTACATCCATAAAATTTACTTGCACTTATAATAATTTCAAGTTAGATTTACTTGACAGTAAGGTTTTAAATATAAAATAAAAATTAGCAGTTTTGTCTAATCTTTGCAGTCTTTTCAGTTACGGATTCACTATCATTTATTTTCCTGAAACTCTCTAATATTTTGAAGTTAAAGAGGAAATAGAGGTTACTTTTAATGTTGGAATGGCTTCCTATTCATGCACGTAGTGTTTATGTTTCTGATTGCTAATGCATTTGTATCGGGATCAAAGTGACCAGGATATGTATTTTCAAAAATTGTTACTGTTGCTGCAACTTATTCCACTTCCATTAGGGAAACACCAGTGCCATTAAGAGGACTTTATTCTGGACTCAATTCTCAGACCGGATAAAAAGTTTCAGCTTTAGACATGGCAGTACCCTTGACATGGCTGCAGAGCTGATATAAGTTAATGTAATTGTTTGTGTGCACAACCCTTGGTATTGACCTTAGAGACATCAAATTCTTCCTTTAGTAATACTCCTATAAATCAGGAGTAGGTCCATTGATTTCAATTGCTCAGTATTTACAGTAAAAGGACACACAGAATATAAGTTTCCCTATACATAAAAATTTAACCTTGACACACATATGCACAGTGCCTATTTACCTGAATGAAGTGGGCAGGGAATTCAGAGATCATATTGGTAAGTAGAGAACAGTGATATTGTGAAAGGGTAAAAGTTAAAAGAAGTAGCTTAATGGCAAGTTAGAGAAATGACAATTTCATATTCCCTCCCACCCCTGAAAAATCATCTGCTTTTAACTTTCCTCATCTCTTACCAGAATAAGCTGTATTTAGTCATCTTTTCAGATGACTTTTAATTTTGTCTGAGTGAAGAACTATTCTAAATGATGTATTTACGACTCCAGTTTCTGCTAATTGACTCCATGAAAACAGGAGGGTCAGATCTGTAATCCCTTAGGAGAGACTGAAAGTTCATCTAAGCCAGAAAGCAGCAATTCTTAACATGGTGCTTTGGTATTTATAGTCAACTATGCTTAATCTAAGCCCAAAATAATAACTAGGAAAATGGAATTATGAAGAGATGGTTAAAATGCAGCTTCAGGATATACATGATGTATAGTGGGAGAAACAAAACTGATGTTGTCTTTCACACAGTTATATGGACAGAAAATAAATCTTTATCAGGTTTTCATATCTAATGAGACTATAATAACTGGTCTTATAAAATATTAAGATTTTTCTAGGAAAAGAATCTACATCTTTGCTTATGCCTGCAAAGAGCTATGTAGTTCATGGTGCTCTATAAATGGTGATGTTTCTTGAGCCTCAACCTTGACTGTTTCTGCTGACTAAAACTCAAAGTTTATTTTAAAGTCTACAGCATTAACCATAGAAATTATTTTTATGTCTCTTGCTTTCAAAATACATTTTATTCTCTGTTCCATAAATAACAATTCTTTGTGATATGGATATAATGATATTTGTTAAATTTTCCTATGGGTGGTAAATATTTTCCCATTTCTGTAGCTGTCATTAAACTGTATTCCCTGTCCAGAAAATAACAAAAGATGATAGCACAAAATACCTATCTGGGTCACCATAATTAAATTGTATAGAAATAGATAAAAGAAAACTTAAAAGAAAATTGCTTCCTTTCCTCTGCAGAGACTTGCTCCTCCAGGGTTTCCTACGGATGGGCATCTTTAATCTTTAAAACCAGAAACTGTGCTGAAATTGTGTCTCAGAATAAAAATATTTTTGTACCGTAAATATGTTCTGCAAAACTGAGTATTGCAGCTGTCTTATTCATTAAAACCTCAGCATGGAAAGTTATTTCCTTCTCTGACATTGAGACCACACTTACATTCACACACATCCTTCTGGTTTGGAGATACGAACTTGTGCTGGACAAGTTGGATTTTTTCTTGCTTCTTTCTCATGCACAGAGGAATAACCTCTTCCTAATATTAGCTTATCGCTGATTGATCATTTCATAACAACTAATATATTTAGCTTCATAATAATTCTCTTTAAAGTAAAAAAAAGCATGTTTTTTAAAGATCGAGAGGTGTCAAAGGATACAGATGTGCATCTAGGAGTAATTTCAGTGGTGCATAAACAAGTCAGTTACAGCTCCATCTGCATCAGCAGATGCCTAGCCCTCAATATAAAGGTCTCTACATTTTATATTGAACATAAGATACTAGTGGCAGAAAACCTCACATTTAATCCTTAGTTTCAGGCTTAATGACCTTTTTATTATTATTATTATTCAAGCATCATGATATCAAAATCATTGAGCTATGTTTGATTTTTATGTGGTTCTGATAAGCATTTTCACTGGTGTAAACATTTCAGTCCCTGTTGTATGGATACAGAACTGCTTTGAGTTTTAGAGCCAGGTATTTAATCTTGAAGAAATGCATTCGGTACATCCTGATGTTGTGAATTTTGACCTTTTAAAAGCATGTCAACCTAAGACAAGTTGAATTTGCACTTCTATATTTACCCAGTCCCTTAGAAGTTTAAGATAATCCCTTCTGCCTCCCTCTGTATGACTGTGGTGAGCAAGATACAGAGAACAGAATTCCTAACATTTTGCATGGTTTCTTGAATCAGGAGGGACTGAAAACTCAGAACAAAAAAATTGGTACAGGACATCAGAGGACTTTAGATTGCTTTCTTACATGGTTAATCTTAATAGTAGGTGTTTTCAGGTGTTTCTACGTGTTTTCAGGACTGAATGAAGGTAACAGGAGGACTTAATTACTATTCTACTTCGAGTTTATATGTTGATAACAATTAGCTAGTACCATATACATATATGTACTAACTTTATCATAATTTACTTTGTAAGTTTTACCAGCTAAACTTGGGGATGAAATATGGGATTGCCTTATAATGCATTGTTTACATCCTCTGTGTGAAGTAATGCAATATCACTACTCTAATGTCAGTCATCACTCCCAACGCAAATCAACAATAAAATTAATGCTGGATGTGCTCAGTAGTTCTCAGAACTAACTGTGCAAGAAACTACAGTGCAAGATACCTTTACTTCTCTTTCATAACCACAGAAGTTGTCAGTTAAGATGCTATGGTAATTTATGGCTCAGTGTGATAAGAACTCAGAGCAACACTCCACTACTGAGATATTTTCCCCACTGATTTGAATGCTCACCCTCAACAAGCATTTACTGTAAACACATGGAAGAAAAAACTGGTTTATAAACGATGGAAAATAGTGTCTTTAATGTATGTAGTCAAGGGCTATGAGATACAGTTGTTCCGTTGCTTACACTACAGTGTCCTGACATCATATGTTGCGTATAGGCAAGGAAAATTAATCTTAATTAGAGAAGGAATTAAAAAATAATTACTATATACTTTTTTTGCCACAAGATTTAATTGTAAATTATATAAATCTTTTAAAAGCAAAATTGTGTAACCAAAATACAATATTACATCATTAATAATTAATGAAATGAAGGGAAAAATGTCTATTTAGTTTATGTATCCATGAGCCTCTTCATCTTTTAGCATTTCTGCCTTGACTAGACTCCATTAGATTATTTGTTTTTTATTTCTTGATTGGTTGAAATGAAATAGATATTTTCAAAATAAAGCAATGTTTTCACCCAAAATAACTTGGACTTTCAGAGACAGAAAATCAGAATGAAGACAGCAAAGTAGGAGCAGATTTACACTTTTAAATAATTTCAGTTTATCATGGGTATACTTAAAAGAAATCATGTCAATTCAGCAGTAACTACCAGCAGAAGTCTTTATTAGGGACAGTGGTTATGGTGATCTGTGAAAAGAACTGATATATTTTGTAAAAGAAATGGTTTACCCATGCAGTGAGCTGCTACCACTATACTTAATTTATTTTATTAAAGTGTCTTCTTTAAGAGATTGTTTTGGTCTTTTTTTTTAACCAGCATAGTTTTTTTCTGTTGAAACATTTTTAAAACTAGCTTTTCATAATATTAAAGACATCAAGTTCATATATATTACATCTTCAGTGAATATATGCCTTATGTTTAGATTAGGTCTTCCCTCCAGTACAAAATAATGTGAGATACAATCTGCTGAGAACTGTTCAACACAAAGGGACACATCTTAATTTCATAAATTTCCAAGGAATTTGACTACACAATATACCACAGAAGTTTTACTGCATTATTTCCTTGTTTCATACTCTTCTCCAAGAATTTAATTTACTGACTAACGTAGCATGCAGAAGGTAGGCCAGTCTAACTTATTAAGCTTCATTATTAGGACTGTAATATCAATATGAGAAAATTTAACATTTTTGTATGATTTCCAACCAGCAAAAAAACATAGGTGTAATTTGATTCATGACACAGGCTATATTTATGGTGGCAAGGTAACTTGCATTATTTTCCCATGATAAAAAAAAAGCTGAGATGAAAACATAAATTACCACTTCCTAAGAAAATAATTACTGTACAACATAAATTGTTGAAAAGGAATCCATGCAAGGCCATTGAAAGAATTAACTCATATTTGCCCAACGTATGCCTGAGAGGATGAATATATTTATGTGTACTTGTTGTGCAAATGTTTGTTTTGAACAATGTGTAGTTATTAAATCACTAGCTGCAGAGGATTCATAAATCTTGGAAGGATTGTTGGTAGCCATTTTGTCTTCTGTGCTGAAATTGATGAAAGCCTGATATTACTGCTTTTAGTCCTTAGGTGATTTCCTTCTGTTCTTCAACAAAGATTCTTATGTACAAACATCCTGATAAAACAAAATTGGGGTTTTTTATGTTTCTTTGTAATAAGAGGTGAATGTATGTGAACTAATGTGCAGACACTACTGTGTTCTTTGGTACTATAACCTCAAAGAGCTAATGAAAACGGTTTAATTCAGCAGCTGTGCATGTGTTCATTATTTTTTTGTGTGTGTGTGTGTTTTTTTCTACTCACAGCTCTTTGTTATGTTGTTTTGCATTAGGATGCTTGTGGAAATACTATGTGCATAGCATTATTTCCTTCATATTCTTTATTTTATTAGTAAGGTTCCCATTTCTTCTTATGCTTTCTTTTCAGAGTTTTGGTCAGTTATATAAGAAGGAAGATAACAAGTAACACTGCTATTAGTATGCATTAAAAAAAAATCAGGAAAAAAATCTTAGCTATGTACTGAGCTATATATACTGCTCTCTAATTCTTTAATTTCATGTTGAGTTTGGTTTGGGGTCTTTTGACCAGTTTTCAAAAGGTCTTTTGCTTTGTTTTGTGTCTGTGTTTCATGAGATGGTGTAATGGTAGGAATTAAAGCACAAGTCAGAAATATGTGAAAGTAGACTTCCTCTCTTTTAAAACATTGCAATACAATTATAATTGCAACACTAATGGAAGTACATAGCTTCTTTCCTAAAATAAACAGTCAGCAAAACAGCTTTTTATTTCCTAATTTTAAAAGGCTATTATTTTTTTTTTTTTGAAAGGTTAGGTTAATGTTTTACAAATATTTATCCTACGGGTCACAAGTCCCATCAGAAAATGCACTCCAGCATGGAGTCTCCTCTCCCTGAGTCCACAGGTCCTGCCAGGAGCCTGCTCCATGTGGACTTCCAACCGGGCCACAGCCCCCTTTGGACATCCCCCTGATTGAGTGTGGGGTCCTCCTTGGGCTGCAGGGGGTTCTCTGCTCCACTGTGATCCTCCATAGCTGCAGGGCACAGCCGCCCTCACTATGGTCTTCACCACAAGCTGCAGGGCAATCTATGCTTTGGCTTCTGGAGCACCTCCTCCCTCTCCTTCTTTAATGATTTTGTTATACAAAGAGTTGCTTCCCTCACATCTCACTTTCTCTTTTCCTGCAATTTCTCTTCTCAGGGCTTTTTTTCCTTTCTTAAATATGTTATCCCAGAGGTGCTACAACTGTCTCTGATGGGCTCAGCCTTGGCAAGTGGTGGGTCACCTTGGAGCTGGCTGACATTGGCTCTATTAGACAGCTTATCAAAGAAGCCACCCCTCTCCTACCATAACCTTGCCTTGCAAATCCAATATCCTCAGCTCATAAATGTAGCTATTGGGTTCAAATAGATGATCATGCTGCCCTGTCTGAACTGCAGGACAGTAAAGGTACACTCAGACAGATTCTTGAACCTAATTGGCTCTGGGATCATTAAAAAAAACACGCAAAAAGTAAATTCAAAGACCAAACAAACAAACAAACAAATAAAAAAAAAAACCCACTAACAAAAAGAAAACCAAAATCTCACCAACCACAAAGCCACAGTTTACTCAGAAAACATGATCTTGAATAAAGTGGCAGAAAATACAGTGTATTATGTGTATTCTGTGATCTCCCTGAATGATTACTGTCTAATTCTAAAATTCATTATAGCTGGTACTTTTCTATTGAGCAGAGGCATGGTCTTCTTACTGTAGGAGGAGAGAGTTGGATTCAGACTTCCTAGACAGGCAAGACCGTATGATCTGCGGGAACATTTTAATTTATGGTGTTAAGCTCAGCTGATCTGATGATATTAATACTTGCTTCTGGAACCATTAGGGCAAGCATCTGCTTCAACGCAGTTTTCATTGTGTGAAAGGACCTTTTTATGGATACCCATTTGCCCTTCTTGAGTGATATACAATCATAAATAGTATTGATGAAGGCAATTGATTCCAATATGCTAGCTTCAAGTTTATGGCCCAAAACAACGGGCCAGCTGGGAAAATAAGTTGTGGTGATCACCTCTTCACATGAAGTTGATTTTACAAATGTACATCTGCCACTGCCACAAAAATATAACTACTTCTTACACGCCTCTTCCTCATGCAATCACACCATGATTTTAATTACTACAACCTTTATTTTCTAAAAAAGGTTGTAATGATTAAACTGAGAATTCCTTTGATTACATGGGACTTCAATTATGGAATGCTTTGTTTCCTTTAGGACCTTAAAATACTCAAGAATGTATTATGTTATTATGTTGTGTTTGCTTGCATAAGGGAAATGATAGATATTACCTCTATCTCCACTGTGTGACTCTTGGTAGAGGCCATCTGGTCCTTAAGATTCTGGATGGCAGTCTGATGCTAGTACATTGTATATTTATATTTGCACATATGTCCCAGTAAAATCAGGATGGCAGCATATTCTTAAGCCATGTGAGATACTGTTCACATCTGACCAGCCCATAGGGCTATCATATGCTACTGTTAATCCCTATTTTACAAAATTAATCAAAAGATGCAAAAGATAAGTAAAACATTTTTTCTGGTAAGTAGCTAATGCTTTCCTCATTTTGAGAATGGTACAAGGACACCTGCGTCACCTGGACAAGTATGGACATTTTTATACTTTCTAATAGAGAGTTGGTCAAAAATAGGTTAAATGCATTTGAATATGTAAATGTCATCCTACAGTTAATCATGGTACTACAACATTAGCGTTTATTATCTATTATATTCTGGAAAAATAAGTTGTGAATGGAGAGTTGAATACATGTCTATCACATTAAATGGAAGATAACACTGGGTTTATCCAGCTCCATTTGCAAATACAGTGTGGGAAAGTTCCTCAGTATATTAAAGTACAAATTACTGCTTATGTCCATAGCTAG
>NW_010242903.1:0-8918 GCF_000690775.1 Eurypyga helias | reverse complement strand
GGTGGGGGTGGGGGGGGGAAGGAAAATAAACCTGTTCAAATCTTTCACAGAACTCTTTTCTAAGATATACTATCAGTATGCTTCTTTGATTTCTTGAAGCTATTTCAGTGTTTTCTTTGAAATTTTTAATTTGATACTTTGATAATTGTATGGGTAAAAATGCCTTGATGATATTCTAAAACCTTTTTGCACTCATGCTTCGGCGTTGTCATTCACATTTTTTAATACATTAATTGTTTGGCGTGCCTTTTCATCCACTGCCAATCTTAATGTTCACCAAGTCAGCCAAGAAATGCAGTATGTGATTACCCATATATGATCTTAGAGTAGTTCGTGTTAAAAAAAAAGATTATTTCCAGATGCACATTTTCTTTCATTAGTTTCTTCTTAAAAACCCTTGATAACTGTACTCAAAATTATCTGATTTCCACAGTCTTTCAGGAAAGCATTTCGAAAATCAAAATTTACTTCTCAATGTAGTAAAATCACAAAAAAATAATCTATTACCATGGAGTGAGTTGATGCTGGCTGCAGGCCAGGTGCCCACCAAAGCTGTTCTATCACTCCCCCTCCTCAACTGGGCAAGGGAGACAACATATAATGAAATACTTGTGGGTCAAGATAAGGACAGGGATAGATTACTCACCAATTACTGTTATGGGTAACACAGACACAGCTTGGGGAAAAAATTAATTTAATTTATCACCATTCAAATCAAAGTAAAAAGACAAATAAACCCAAATCTTAAACCACCTTCACCCTACCCTTTCCTTCTTCCTGGGATCAAATTCACTCCTTTTTTTCTCTACCTCCTCCCCCAGGCAACACAGAAGGATAGGGAATGGGGGTTATCATCAGTTTATCACACGTTTCTGCCGCTGTTTCCTCCTCAAGGGGATGACTCCTCACGCTCTTCAGGCAGTTCTTCATGAAGAAGTTCTTTACAGAGAGGGTGGTGAGGCACTGGAACAGGTTGCCCAGAGAAGCTGTGGATGCCCCATCCCTGGAAGTGTTCAAGGCCAGGCTGGATGAGGCTTTGAGCAACCTGGTCTAGTGGAAGGTGTCCCTGCCCATGGCAGGAGGGTTGGGACTTGATGACCTTTAAGGGCCCGTCCAACCCAAACCATTCTATGATTCTATGATTAATTCACAAGTCCTGACAGCAAACCAGCTCCAGACTGGACTCCTCTCTCCATGGGGCCACAGCCTTTGCCAGGAGCCTACTCCAGCGTGGGCTTCCCACGGGGTCGCAGACTGCTTTGGGCATCCCCCTGTTGTGGTGTGGGGTCCTCCCCAAGCTGCAGGTGGGTCTCTGCTCCACTGTGACCCTCCATAGCTGCAGGGGCACAACCGGCCTCACCATGATCTGCACCATGGGCTGGCTGCCAGTGAATCTCTTTTCTGTCACCTGGAGCACCTTCTCCCTCTCCTTCTACACTGACTTGGGTATCTGCAGAGTTGTTGCTCTCATGTTGCTCTCACTCTGCCTGCAATCTTCAGTTGATCTTTTTTTTCTTTGTCTTTCATTGCCTTCTTAAACATGTTGTCACAGATGTGCTACAGCTGTTGCTGATGGGCTTGGCCTTTGCTAGCAGCAGGCCCATTTTCAAGATGGCTGGTACTGGCTGTATTGGCCATAGGGGAGTCTTTTGGCAGCTCTTAGCAAAAGACTTCTGTAGCCTCTCTGCTACCAAAAACTTGCCACACAAACCCAATTCATACCAAAAGATAAAAAATGTTACTGATCATTTATTTGTCTGAAAGCATTAACCTAGTCAGTTAATGGCATCTTGCTTTTCAAGGAAAATGTTTTCAAGCTTGCTTGTCCTTTCTTTTTACGTGTGTATTTCCTGCTAATGTTCCTGGAAGCTGTCAAGAAATAGAAGGATAATAGATGATAAAGGAATTTTATGATTAATAGAAAGACAGTAAACACCATGTAGTAAATAATAACATCTTCAACAGAGTTATGTGTAAGTATCTTTTTGCACTCTGTTGCAATCCAGAAGTAAGAGCGTATCTTTTAGACTCCTTCTGCTAGTTGTACACCAAGGAGCTAAAGACGACAGATGTAAAACAGAGAAAATATATCCAAGTCTCTATGAATGCAGTTAAAAATACCGAGACATCTTTAATTTATGGAATCCCAAGCAGATGGTAGAATATGTTTACTGAACTCTTGTCTCTTTTTCTCTCAAGAACTAGAAGCTTTAAATATAACAGTATGTTTCAGAATTTGGCAGTGAGGACGTGAATTTTCTGTGGTTTCTTCTTTTTTTTATTTTTTAAAGTCCTAATAATATGTTTTTAAATTTGGAACACTGTTAAGATTTGTGATAGCTACAAATATGACTCAAATTACTGATTTGAGATCTCTGTGTGAAAAACATTTTAAAAAATCGTATAAAATAGAAAATGCTGACTTACTTTTTTCAGCGTCTACTACATTTTGTTTTAAAAATTATAATTTAACACTGTCAGAATTAGGCTGCTTTGAAGGCTGAAGTTACAATTAAATATTTTGCTTTATTGTATAACAGGATCATAATGAGATTATTTCATTGTAGTTGAACATAAGCACCATGTGGTGTGTTTGTCTTAAGCATATCTTCCAGATAGACATTCATTCCTCTGCTGAGACAGCAAAAGTTTGGAGCACACCCTGCAGTCTCTGATTGTTTGTTTCAGTTACTTATTGAGATCCTATTGAAACTTTCCTCTCTTTTTAATTTCTTCAGTTCAGTCAAATAAATTTTTCTTTATTTTTGTTATTATTTCTCTACTCATGTAAATTTTTGACAATAATTCAGTTTTGAGAAATTGAATAACAGAATTTAAGTGATTTAGGATTTATTACTCTTACCATATAGCAGTGTGATACCAAATATCAGATACAACGTAACAGATTCAGTCTGTACCTGCATGCGGCTCCATGTTCAGGTGTTTATTTCAGTAATATGTTTGGTAATATTCTGTTTAAGGACTATAGAATAACAGTGTTGTATAAACCTACATAACTATCAGTAATTATGTTTTGTTTTCATGTCCTCCCAAGCAGTCATGCACACTTTTTAAATTTTTCTGAGAACTTATCGGATGTTGAGAAAATATGAATTATCTAAAAATCGTTCATTCAAGCTTTAAGATAAAGAAGAATGCCCTTCTGTGTGAGGCTGTCAATTTTTGCAAAGTGATTAGATGCAATATGTGTTAAAGTTTGTGGGTACAACCTGTGTAAATCTATCTGAAAAGATCAAATTACACTCTAGATCTTCTGAATATTTCTTTACAAAAGTGTTTGCCTGTGAGAGCTTCCTTAGAGTCCTGACTAACCCAGAGCAGGGCTGAGAACAAGCAGTGGCTGGGGCAGGGTGCAGGGAGGAAATAGCAGGCACTTTCTCAGGTGACCCTTCTTCAGGATTATTTCTCTGAAAAAATTCCTGAAGCTAAGTTTCCAGATGAAAGAAGGAAAATGGATTTTTGGCCACTAAATTTTTATGAACTTTTTAATGGATTCTGAAGGAACAGGCAAACTACACATGAAGCTGCTGTTGTTACCTACATATCAAAGACTCAAAGTGAAACTCCTGTCCATTTTATGACTCGTTTCAGAAAATTATGTGGGTTTCACTGACTTCAGTTTTTTCTTCCTTCTCCAAAGACAGAAAATGTCATGAGAATGAATGGTAAGAGAAAGGATTCTCATGCAAGCAATTTTGTATTCTGTGTGTTCTGAATGATCACTGTAATAGTGACACAGAGATGGCTGTCTCAAAGTTTGAATAAGGAATGTATGTGTATGTGCATGTGTATATATCCCATTTTACATAATAAAAATGTGGGGAACTGTGTGAAAGTTACCTACCTAAATCTGTAGGTTTAATCCTAATAAAGAGGAATTGTAGGGTTAAGTATGTAACACCTGATAGTTCAACTTTAAAGAGAACTGGGTGGTTTGGGGAAGCATGTTACAAGAATACACAGAGGTGAAAATCTGCCCATCTAGGATGGCAAAATATATATTTGAACATATGCTTTCATGTATTCATTATTGTGATCTGTTCAAAGATTTAAGGTTTTCCTCATACATTCCTGAAATGTGCATTTCTTTGATTTCACAAATACTTTAAATATTTCTTTAAATTTATTAATCATGATACTGATCCTTTAGAAAGTTTTCAGACCATTTAACTGCCCAGAGTAACATCAAATATGTATACACATAAATAGTGTTATAAATAATACTTGACATTCTTGACATGTATCATTTAATTTATTCCTTTGAACAATAACCTCTCAAACACTGACATTCTAAGCTTGTGAAACATTAGTACTGCTCTGTGGAAATTTCTAAATAACGGTTTTGAAGAAAGTGAAGGTGTGAATTTTTTATACATTTAAAAGAAAATGGTTGTCTTGAAAAATCTGATTGTGAATGTGGTGTTAATTGTCCCCTTGAATGTTCCATTAAGCATAAGGATTAGAATCCACATCTTTTATTTGCGTTAAGCACTTGTATTATTCTTTTGAGATTGCTGGGTTTAAGCATTGGAACTGCACACCAAATTAAATATTTATTTTTTAAATTCACTGTTCCAGAACTCCAGTCTTGGTTCTCAAAAATGTCTGAAGCTAAATGTCAAATATTTGACTAAAAAATATGGTAGGGAAATGAGCTTTGTGGTTATGAAAAGTGTGTTTTCAGCTGTGACCACTTGTGACAGACATCTGAAACCTAACTCTTCGTTCACTGTTTCTCCATTTCATCCAGTGACTTACTCAAGAGAAGTATATCTTTTTGTTAAGGCAATAGTTATATAAAGGAAAACAGTCTAGAATGTATCACTCACTTTGTGATTATAGGATATGAAAACGTTTTATTTAAAAAACCTGTATCTTATTTTCTCTGGAGGAATTAAAATTCTTTCCTGGGGTCATGAATTACTTCATAGCAAGGCTTTATTTTAGTAAAATCAAAGTGGGGAACTGAGCTAATTAGGGGCATTCAGTGCCTTGTTCCTGGCTTGCATATTTCTTACAAAAGGGTTTTGACCAGAACTGTTGGTTCTCCTTTCAAATAAGCTAAAACATTAATAATTTTAAGAGCAGTTTACCTATACAATTAGTTAACGTATGGATTCTCTTATTTGAATTTAAATACTTCAGTCTCTAATTCTGACATATCTGTTACGTGCACATTGTCTTCCTGGTCCTGAGAGCATAGGAGCTGGAGCTGTAATAGCTATCAGAATACATTTTCTCTAAGCCTTTTTTGTTCTTTAACCTTGTTCCTTAATGCACAAGTCTTCAACAAGAAAAGAAAATGATCTAGTCAAGTACTTATCTTCCTTACTTAATAGTACCAGGTTGTCCCTTAAAACAGTCATACGATGGGAAAAGAAGGAAGCAGCCTCTGCAGCCTGATCATCTGGTGATTACAAAATTTCACATAAGCCTTTTCTGATTTCCCATTAAAGGAAACACTTTCAAAACTGTAAATAATATTGAAATTCTTGAAGAAAAACAAAGTGAAATGCTAAAAATAGAACTCTAACTCTATTTTGAATAGTATGCTGGCATAAATATGTTGGTAATGATTTAAAGTTGTACACTTGTAAACTTGTACACTACACTTCAAAATCAAGCCAACAGATACTCTGAATGTTATCTGTGTAGGACAAATTCCTCACAAATGCTGACGTTGTTTTATTTCTTTATTTGTTGTCATATCAGTTCGTAAATAATGAACCTAATTAATTGTGCCTTTTTTTTTTTCCTGAAGATTATACAAAAAAGCACATTGGAAATCTACCTTGTAATTAAATGAATTGAATGTTGTTATACCAGAATTTACACTGTTAGAGGAGTTGTAATTGATTGTTCCTAATTTTTATTTTTTAATTGTGATTTCAATGTTGGCAATAAAGTGCGTTTTCTTGCTGTAAAAAATTATATAGAATATATGAGGATAAAGTCATAGCCTAAGGTGCAGATATAGTTTTGACAGCGAGCAATGTAACATCAAATAAAAAGTATTTTCCATGAGATTAAAGTCAATTCAGAAACTATATAACTAATTTTGGATTTAAAAGATCTGGGAAGCATTTGAGGAGAAAGTGGAAGAAGGAGGTCAGGACTGCTAGAAGTCAACCCTAGTTAATCTCAAAGAGGCAAAAACCAATGTGCAGCTCACCAGAGTCTGGGCCATGATTACCAGGGATAGATCATACCTGACCAATCTGATTGTCTTCTGTGATAAAATGATGTGTCTGCAGATGAGAGAGTAGTGGATGTTGTTTAAACAGGTATTGTGCCACTACTACACACAGTTAAATATTTTGATCTGGGTGGGTGGAAAACCAGATGGGTGAAAACTGGGTGATTGGGCTCAAAGAATAGTGGTTAATGGGGTGGACTGTGTCTGGAGGCTGGTAACAAGTGGAGTTACCAGGCCTGTCTTATTTAACATCTTAATCAATGAATGGGAGATGGCTGTGAAGTGCACTCTCAACAAGTTTTTAGATGACACAAATCCGGAGCAAAATAAATGTAAAAATTAATACTCATTAAAATCTCCCTTAAAATGCTGTAACTCACCACAAAACTAAACAATTTAGGAAAGATATATGGAAAAGAATAGAATGAATTAACCTGAATGTCAGGTTAACCCACTAATTTATTATACAATACAGCCAAATGAATATTCAGAAAGATAGACTATCTGCAAAAAATTAGCACAGCACAAGCTACATCTCATGGGTCATTCTTTGTTTTATTTCATTTAATGGGAATGCAGGAAAAAAATCTTTCTATAACTGAATTTTAAATGATCAAGACTTGGAAATGTGAATAAGATCTAAATAAAATTGTCTTCCAAATAACCATCTGAATATATGACTTAATTTTCCAAGTTGAGAATACTCAGATTTTCACAAATAATTTGCAGATAAGCTTCAAAAAGAGTTTAATTTTTCTTTGTATGAATTCTGCCCAATATTTTCAATTCTGTAAATCAGCTGTGTACCTAGGAAATCAGACTAGTCACTAGGGAATAAAGACCACATGAAGACAGTATCTTTAATTCCATTCAGGTATGATGAGTGTCTTTGCTTCAACTTCCATTTCCTTTGTTATTTACCATGTGAAAGCCATGTCTGGTTTACTCCTCTCTCAGCACAGCTGTTGTTTATACAGTCCTTGTTTTAAGAACCTTATGAACTTTCAGGAGCCAAAACCTGCTTCTGACTGGACTCAGTGCAGAGTCTTTCAGTGGCATATTTCATTATGGCAACTTTTTTAATGGAGGAGAAAGCCAAGGCAATGTGTGTTGGCAGATATCACAAAGTTAGTGATTATACAGGCTACTAGGTATGAGGTTTAATCTACTGTGCTGTCATAAGTAGGGTAACACAAAGTTAAATTTCCCTTTTTTTTCTGTCTTTGAATACCAATATAATGTATCTGAGGTTCATTTGGGATTATTGTGGTAAGTTTTATGCATTTACTTAGGACATAATAAAACTCTACTATCATCTGAGTTAAAATGCCATAGAGCACTCAGGTTTAACTACACATGGAGTTACTAACTTGGGTTCCAGTTCTTGATAAAAACAGATAGTATATAATTTGCTATAAAATAGTTCATTGCCATGTAGGTTATATTTCATTCAAGCACTTATTTCATCATTATGAATGCAGGTGTAATGAAGGAACTTAGAAACTGCATACATTACTAAAGTGTTAGGTTGCTTGTAAAATTGTCTGTGAAAACACCAAAAAAAACCCAGGAGTAAAGGTTAGTACTGCAAGGAGACTAGCCCAGGCACAATAGAAAGAAAAAACTTTCAGTTAATAATCCAGCATTTTTTTTATTAATAGCAAATATATGTTTCATTTCTACTTTAATTATGATTGTACCACTCAACAAAATAGAGATGAGGGTGCAGGAGATTTAAATGAAAGTTCCTGTTTTATTTGTCTTACTCTTCCTCTTATGTTCATACTTTCAGCTCAGGTTTGTCCTCTACCAAATGGAATATTGTTGGACATGTAGATTTTACAGAATATTCAAAAAAAGTATCCCTCCTCAGGTCTTGTTAGAAGTCAAGAAAAACCGCACTAAGGATTTAGGGGTACTCTGAACAAAGTACTATTTAGCTATTCATATAAACTATTGGTAAAATAATTTTTTAAGATCATGATGCCCATTATTAAATTTTCTTTCAGTTTTGTTTTCAGATATTCTAGATTTCTCTTGACAACTTCTCTCCACTAAATAGTAAGATGAAAATTCCGGTAGAACCCCTCAAGCTGACAGCTCTTCTCCCCATTTTGTGCATGAAATATAGGACAGAGACATTTGAGCTTGTGGGATGCAAGAGGGGTTGCATAGCAACAGATGCAAGAAGCATCTCATCTCTGCTCACTGTCAGAATCCCAGGACAGCTGAGGAAGTATTTCAGGGATTTCCACTCCAGATATTTTAGACTCTTTAACCTTTTCTGTTTAAAAGAAAAAAAAATACTTTTATACAGCACTGGATAAGCATAGATGACTTTTTAGATTCCACTGAGACAAGGAGAGGTGAACAGGAATATTCCATGAGATTCCTGGCATGCGTCAATGACAACTTCCTTCTCCAAGTGACAGAGCAGCCAACAAGGAGGGGAGCCATGCTGGACCTTGTTCTCACCAACAGGGAGGGGCTGGTGAGGGATGTGAAGCTCAAGGGCAGCCTTGGCTGCAGCGACCATGAAATGGTGGCGTTTGAAACCCTTACAGAGACAAGGAGGGTGCGCAGCAAGCTCGCTACCCTGGACTTCAGGAGAGCGGACTTTAGCCTTCTCAGGGAACTGATTGGAAATGTTCCTTGCGAAAAGGCCCTGAAGGGAACAGGCGCCCAAGAAAGCTGGCAAGTA